>NW_014577931.1:105533-127513 GCF_000485595.1 Priapulus caudatus
GTCACGAACGAACGTTACGTAACGTAACGTAAGTTAGTACGTATATATATATATATATATATATATATATATATATATATATATATTTATGTGTGTGTGTGTGTGTGTGTGTGTGTGTGTGTGTGTGTGTGTGTGTGTGTGCGTGTGCGTGTACGTGTGCGTGTACGTTTGCGTGTGTGCGTGTGCGTTTACGTGTGCGTGTGTGCGTGTGCGTGCGTGTGTGTGTGTGTGTGTGTGTGTGTGTGCGTGTGCGCGTGTGCGTGTGCGTGTGCGTGTGCGTGTGCGTGTATGTGTGCGCGCGCGCGCGTGTGTGTGCGTGTGTGTGTATTGCTACATATGCACAAACTGAAACATTTCAAGCCGAAAATCCTTGATAAGAACACTACTCACTCTACGCTGAACAGCTCCATCTTCTCGTTGGGAATGTCAATGTTCAGCTTGAATGTCTCTCCGTCTTCCATCTGCAGCTTGCCCTTGGCGGCGGTAGAGGAGTGCAGTGTCGACACCATCTTCAGTCCGGTGCTGGTGACGAAGCCGTCTACGCTCATCACTGAGCTCACCTCGATGGCAGCGCTGCGTGGCGGGAAAATACGTGTAAATTACAAAAGCTAGCAATCACTGTCCAATCTCTACAAGAGACCAAGTATCACTCGGACGTTTTGCTGTAGATTTTCTGGTTTCGCTTCGTCTCCTAGTTTTTACTGACGGCAAGCTGATGTTTATCAGTGACTGATTGAGTTTAAAATATCATGACTTTGTAGGGGAATGCTAGACGTCTTACGAGGTTGACATAGCCCATACAAAACAATATTCGCGTAAGTGCATGGTTGTCATCCACATCTCAGATATAAACACAACACAAACCTTTCACTCACGCTTGTTGAAACACGCGAAACTTTACGACTGGAAACACTCACCTTGGCTTGATTTCTCCGTGGACGTCGCAGCTACGTGGGGAGGCAACGATCTGACGGATGTCCATCTTGCCGTTGACCTTGATGTTCATCGACAGACTTCCGTTGACGCTCAGGTTCATTGGCAGACCGGTCAGTGTCGGTACGATCAGAGATGTGTCCAGGAAGATGCCACTCTTTGTCAGCTCAAAGTTCTGTTCCTGTGTAACAGAAGCCATGCGTTTGTTTTCAGCTTGGAATACTAAGACTTAACACGCGAGTGTTTATTTATATATTAGATGAAGTAGGAGAGAATATAGTGAAGATTCATGTGGCTTCAATATTTCTATAAACAACACACAACATTCGTGGATTAATTATGTGACCTAATCTTTGACAATTCCAAAATGAGGTCCATGTAGTTCACAATAATAATAATAATATTATAATACTAATAATAATAATGTAATAATAATATTATAATAATATTTCTATAAACAACGCACAACGTGGATTAATTATGCGCTAACCTTTGACAATTCCAGAATGAGGTCCATGTAGTTGAGGGTGTCCTTCATGGTAAGGAGCTCTTCCATACCGTGGAAGTCCCAATAGCGCAGCTCATTGCCGAAGATCTTAACGTAGGCGTTACCCTGAGGCTCGTCCATGTCCAGACCAAACTAAGCCAATCGAAATTAATATTATAAATAATTCGATAATAAAATAATAATCGAAAATATATATATGGCGTAGGCCTATCTGCGATAATTCTTCACGTACGCGTATGTACGTTCGCGTACTACCAGGATTTTAAATAAATACTATACATCCCGACAATAACCTGTGATTTTATTCTATATCAATGTCTATGTCGGCCGACATGATCTACAAATGTCGACATTTTAGCAGCTTTCCATGCAACTTCTGGAACAATCCCCCCATCCCACTGTACATGTTCCGTACAGGTATCGTCGCGCAGAGATGCTTACCTGGTTGTGAACTTTCGACACTGGGGTTTTCTTCTGGCGGCCCTCCAACAGGTTGGTCACTCTCTCTTCTGGGAAGTAGCCGTTAGGTCCGAAGAACTTCTCGAGCAAGAACTCCATGCCTTGGAGACGACCACCAATCTAGTATTGCGACATCAATTAATAATGTTCAATAATTAATATAAATGGTTAAATGTATATCATTACCACTCAACGTGTTTTGGCGTATACAAATTCTGTTTTATATTCGCTTAAAAACTTCTATGAGTGCAATTATGGCAAGTAGTTGCTGGCATATCTTAATTGCACGCATGCTTGAATGTGAAAATTAAATAATACGTAAACACTGTCAAAATACCTATAAACAACGCCAAGGATGCCAATTCTAACGCTAATGCTAATAACGAGCGCATGGTGCTGCCATCTACCTCAAACAGATTGATGGAGTTGCCGAAGAGGTCCACGGTCATGTTGAACTTTCCAGAGCGTGGGATGTATGACTCGGGTGAGAAGACAATGCTGCCCTCTGCGACGGCTCCAGTGTTGAGCATCTCAGAGAAGAGAGAGCCTTCGTAGAAGCGGGAGAACTTGCGGGAGTCCTTGTTGAACGTCTCCTGAAGGGTGTGGTCCTCGAGAATCTCGCGGATTTCTCGCTTCATGGGGTCAGACGTCTCCTTGAGGTTGCTGAGATGGGTCCAGACGAACGACCCGACTGCAAATTAATAATGAATGAATCAGCAGAACACTCATCTAGTGCATACTACTGCTGCTGCAGTTGTTGTTGCTACTGCTGCTACTGCTGTTGTTGTTGTTGCTGTTGTTGTTGTTGTTGTTGTTGCTGTTGTTGTTGTTGTTGTTGCTGCTGCTGCTACTGTTACTGTTGCTGTTTCTGCTGCTGTTGTTGTTATTGCTGCTACTGCTGCTGCTATACTGCTGCTGCTGCTGCTGCTGCTGCTGCTGTTGCTGTTGCTGCTGCTGCTGCTGCTGCTGTTGTTGTTGTTACTAACATTGGGGAAGAAAATTCAGTTGGAATGTAAGCTTTACATATGAATGCAATAAATGAGCAGATATGTATGCTTACCCTGGTTAACCTCCTCCTTTTGCAGTGTTTCCTTGATCTTGGTGATGGTATCAGGGGTGGGGCAGGCCATGACTGACAGGTAGGAAGCGATGCGTACCTCGGTATCTTCATCAGGTGATACATAGGTGGCTAGCAGTTCATCGCGCTACAGGTACAAAACGGTGCAAAATGTAGATGGCTTATCCAGCGGGGTGGTGCCCTCTTCTCACTGTAACCCTATGCGCATTTCTCGAATGAAATGAATTCATGTTTCGATAGTACTGGTTTCGATGCTCATACTCACGTTAGTAGTGCAGGGCAGACGACGGAATGCTTCGATCGCGGCTAGACGAACATCAATGGGGTTGCTGGACTCTTGGAAGCATCTCTTGATGGTTGGCAGAGAGGAGATGACGCGACCCATGTTGCCAAGACCCTTCAGGGCCATGACGATCTATAAATAAACAACCGTCGGTTAACAGTCTGCATCGATATTATCTACGTTACATAAGTCTAATGAAAACAGAATTAAACAGGCGAAATTGAATGCGATTTCGTTCAGTGAACGCGTATTTGGTGGCTTTTTAAGAATGCAAAATCACGTATCTACAGAGAATCATCGAAATGTGACGTAATACATCCCCGCGAACTTGTACATTGCAGAAAATATGTATACCCGCTGCGGTCAGGTGAGCAGCTGTGCAATTGAAAAAATTACGATGACTGAGTATTGTAAGATGGCGTCGTGGTGCTCACCTGGTCACTCTCCTGGCGGGAGCGGACCATGCAGCGGGAGTTGATCATTCCCTCTAGGGCACTGATGACGGTCTGCACTTCACTTTCCTCTGCGCACGCTGTGTTAACCTTGCAATAGCTGTGCACCATTGATGTGATGGAGAGAACGGTCTTGCGGTCAGCCCTGTTGGTCAACAGTGGCTGTAAAAGAGACGACTGCCATTAGGTGATGCTTCCTATTACATATTAGCCTATTTAGAAGTGAGTAGAATACCCTTGAGCTTTACAGTCGTTACGTCGTGCGAGAGATCGATGAAATATAGATATTTTACAATGATCGGCTGATGGAATCGGATTTCACGTTGATTATGAACAACGTTACAAAATTTCGTGGACTAGAAGTGACTATACTTGGTTTAACTTACCGTGATTTCCAAGATCATGTTCTTGTTGATCGTCTTCAGGAATGCGAGAGAGGTGAGCCACATTTCAGCCTCAACACCAGTTACCTGGCCACTGCTGATGAGTTCTCGAATCATACTCACTGATCCTGTAGTTCCAACCATCGGGATAGCGTCCAAGAAGAATTGCCTGCGATGCATAACGTAATCATGAATATACAATTAATGTAGCCCGGATAGCACAACAATAAATTAGTTCGTAACCACGAAACGCAGCAGCAACTTAGCTGAATGAAAAATTAAATTTACTTTATCGCAAGTAAACTTGCGCAGTATTAACCATATTACAACTATGAATATATCTGTCGCTCAATAATTTGAAGGCGTTATACGCGTGCTATATAATAATATTATACGCGGGCTATATATTGTACGCGGGCTATATATTGGACGCGTGCTACATATTATACACGGCTATATGTTGTACGCGGGCTATATATTGGACGCGTGCTACATATTATACACGGCTATATATTGTACGCGTGCTATATATTTTACACGGCTATATATTATACACGGCTATATATTGTAGGCGTGTTATATATTATACACGGCTATATATTGTACGCGTGCTACATATTATACACGGCTATATATTGTAGGCGTGTTATATATTATACACGGCTATATATTGTAGGCGTGTTATATATTATACACGGCTATATATTGCACGCGTGTTATATATTATAAACGGCTATATATTGTACGCGTGCTATATATTATACACGGCTATATATTATACACGGCTATATATTGTAGGCGTGTTATATATTATACATGGCTATATATTGTACGCGTGCTATATATTATACACGGCTATATATTGTAGGCGTGTTATATATTATACATGGCTATATATTGTACGCGGGCTAAATATTGTACGCGTGCTATATATTATACACGGCTATATATTGTACGCGTGTTATATATTATACACGGCTATATATTGTAGGTGTACTTTACTTTAGCGTGTCCGGGGCAGATGTTGTCTATGCGTCCGTAGATGCATATATTGTATATATAGTATCAAGAGCGTATAAAGAAGCTTCTTTATACGCTCTTGATAGTATCTATATCGTATATATTGTATGTATAGCATCTATATCGTATATATTGTACACTTTGCTATACTTAGCTGCTATGCGTACTTTGCTTTGGCGTGTCCAGGGCAGATGTTGTCGATGCGTCCGTAGATGGAGCGTAGACGGTCGGCGCTGAGTTCTCGCAGCTTGTAGACAAGGCTAGTAAACATGTGCGGAGTCTCAGGACGGATGTCATCGCCTGCCTTCCCGCAGATTTCACGCAGCACCATCTCAGCCTCGTTCTCGTAGTTCTTGTTCTGCTCGCCGTTGTACTTGTGATCGAACAGCATCGTAGTGCGATGAGTGATGTAGTCTGCAAAAGAGTCATTGACTATGCGTCACTCACCACCGATCACGGGAAATGCAAGATCAACAATAGATCACCCGGACAAAATTCAATTCAATTCCATTCAATTCCATTCAAATTACTTTATTTAATTACATTTTGGAGGTAACATATTAGTTAAACAAGTTAATAGACAATGCTGATAAAATATAACGCATCAGGAATTCAGTCGCGTTGTAGCTTTGATGCCACGTAAAGGGTGAGCACAGAAATGCTGTCTATCACTCACTGTTAAATGACGGACTGGTCCATATATAATGGAAATGCTTAACAAGGTAGCTAGAGTTTGGGAGAGGGTGTAGGTGACTGGAATATACGAATATCTCGTTGGAGCTCTTCACACGAGAGAGGTCGATTTAGCTTACCCATGCGACTCTGGGCACCAATGTAGGATTCCATATAGGTCAGCGTCTGCTTGGTGGTAGTAACAGCTCCTGCCTGGTCCTTGCTGAAAGGCTTGAATAGGTGACTTTCCTTGCAGTAAGCCCTGTTCAGGATTTTGTTATTGATGATCTGCTGGCAGTGGTGCGAGCTGTCGATCAAAGGCAGCGACTGGATATCCTACGAAGAATAACGAATGATTTTCTGTAAGCGCAGCTCAGTAATGCGTCCACCACTGTAAGTTCAGGTCATCTTTTCACTGGTCAAGTAAGAATTAATGTATCGCCGGACAATTTCATTCGAAGTCGATAAAATAGCAGGTGTTTACAACGATGCTATTCCACTACGTTATCTTCTAACTCGTGAAAATTCGGCTCCAACCAAGTTCATTTCAGTCAATAAGTTTGTGTTAATATCAGCGCTGAATGAAAACTTACCGAGTCCACGTAGTATGGGCTAGTCTGGATGGAGGTCAACTGACCATGGCGTTCTGTGCAGCCTGTGAGTTGCTTGGTCTTGTTGATCGTAGTACGATCCCAATACTTCTCTTCAACTGTGTAGTGTGCCTCACAGTTACCAGCTACGTCCATCTAGAGACGAACATAGAAGGCATAGACTATGAAATAATAAAATCTCAATAAAGAATCTTCAGCTTGGAGAAAGCTGCCTGCTGAGTTCTAGTATCCTAGCTCTGATCAAACTCATGTTAAATTGTTATCATCGACAACAACACCAACAACAACACTGAAACAATTCATGTTCATATATTGTTTACATATATGTGCCAATATACAACACCGTATAAGTACGAATTAGTTATTGTACTGCAGCACAATTTCTCAATTGTACAGACGGCCACGAGGTTAAACGCGTGTCCAAAACGCCGCATTCTCTTATTATTCTTTCTACTTTATATCTATTATTTCTTATATATATATCTATAGCGGGCACCCACCTCGGTCACGTGACTGTCCTCATTCAGATTGCTCATCGAGTTCTGGAAAGCCGAGAGAATACCGCGCTTGATGTTCAACGCCCAGGTCTTTTCACCGGCAGTGGGGCAGATGTCGTCAATACGGCCGTTCTGGAAGGCGAAGCGAAGCTGCTCCTCTTCTAAAGCCTGTTTAAACTCCCTCGTCCCACTGGATAGCATTTTCCTGTCGAGATCTTGCGGGTCCGTTTCGTACAGTGACACATCCTTCAACTAAGGAAGCAAAGAAAAGCACGGTTTAAATAATTGCGCGTTAAAAAAGAATGAAATATTATATTTTTACGCGACTTCAAAGAACAACATCAATAGGTCTTTTATACCTTTTTTACAAATTACTTCACACATATATTTATCTATCTATCTATCTATCTATCGATCTATCTATCTATCTATCTATCTATCTATCTATCTATCTATCTATCTATCTATCTATCTATCTATTCTATCTATCTATCTATCTATCTATCTATCTATCTATCTATCTATCTATTCTATCTATCTATCTATCTATCTATCTATATATATATATATATATATATATCTTTCTATCCATCTATCTATCTATCTATCTATCTATCTATCTATCTCTCTCTCTCTCTATATATATATATATATATATATTTATTTATTTATTTATTTAATTATTCATTTATTTATTCATTTATATTATATATATATATATATGTCATATTGGGTATATATATGCTCACCTTCACGACCATGTCACAGGGGGTCAAAACCTGGAATTCGGCAGTGGCTTCTATATGCAATCCACTGCCTTCATCTATTGCACCTTGCAATGTCGTCAAGGTGCTTGCCTCGTACCTGTACACGTATGTCGTGCCAGGCGCATATCTAAAGTTGGGTTCATCTGAAAAAAAAGTAAAGAATTTAACGATTCCAATGTGTGTGTGTGTGTGTGTGTGTGTGTGTGTGTGTGTGTGTGTGTGTGTGTGTATGTGTGTGTGCGCGCGCGGGCGCGTGCGTGCGTACGTGCGTGCGTGCGTGCGTGCATACGTGCGTGAGTGCGTGCGCGCGCGCGTGTGTGTAGGCTCAATGTTTCACCTACTTTAGGATTAGGATACTTTATCAACCATTACCGTAATGCAAATAGACAAATGACTCACATGACACATTAGTGATTGCATCAAGATTATCACCGCGAGATCCGTATATTGTTATTATATTACACACGTAGTCAATATCGTGCAGGTGACCTTTTGACCTTACGATTTCGTAACCGAGGTTGCTTTTCGCCAGGTTATTGCAACAACCTTTGCCGAACACTCTTTAAAGAGCATTCGTCCCAGCTTGATCGTTAGCCTTGATCTGATAACCTAATTTGAGTTTACTTTTTGATAAACCTGTCAGGCGTCAAGTGTGGTTACACGGCTTATTATGGAGGCATGTGTAAACGATGGCGACTGCTAGCAGCTAGCAGCCGGAGATTGACATGCGCGTATCTCTGCAGAGATTTCAACAATAATCATCGATAAATATGATCGCGCATGGACTTTTTGGCATTACCTTGCACGCACTACTCTGATAAGAAGAGATAGGAGCGACTTGTTTCTTGAACTCTCATTGTCCGCTCAGATACGTAACTGAGTGACAGCACCGATATCTATATCACCAGCGCAATGCGTTCAACAAGTTCATCAAAATTATATGGCGCAGCAATTTAAAAAAAAGAAGCCTCGTAGATTGGCATTGCAATTCTAGAATGGAATTGCATTCTGAAATGTTGTGAGTCCCTGTTTCGCGTCCGTAAAATCGCTTGACAAATCTACCTATATGACAGTCATCGTATGTCAGATTTACACTAATTCGGGAAACAAGTACAAGTAAGTTTCTGTGCGTACTGCGAAAAAGGAAAAATACGACAAGAATACGAACAGCGTTGTCTTATCACAGAATATACAAGTAAATCTCTGAATTCTAAGTATTAACATGTGGTCTTACCATTAACGCACGTAGTTTACACTGATATTTCGATATTTAACCTTTCTTGTTCCTCACGTACGCTCTACTCGTCAGATAAGTAAACTCGCTTCGAATAATTTTCGCTAAAATTGTCACTATTTCTTTCATCATTTTGAAATTTACATCTACTTTAGTGTCGTAACATCATGAAAATTGAATTTTCGGCACAAGTGTGAGTGTATTCAACGAATACGGTAGGTACACATATGCGCCTTTTACAGATTTTTGTTATTTTATTAATCGCGCGCGCGAGAAACACTATAATCAGCGAGGTATAGATCTAGGATTTCTAACATTTCCTAGAGCTGTTAATTCCAGTATTCTAATTTTAGAAATCCCATTTAAAGCTAAGATTAAAATGCGCGCACGCAGTATTAAAGACACAACAGCATTCTAGTTCCCCTAATGCGGTCAGGTAAAACAAAGTTTAGTTAATAGCAAGTTTCCTACGATCGCGACAAGAAAGCGACAATTGGAAGTACGGGCCTACCTGGAATAACACATGTTCTCGCACACTGGTTGTCATACTCTGTGGTCAGAGGGACTGAAAGAAAAGCAGAATGTTATTACTATCATCTGTTAATATTATTAATATTATTATTAGTAGTACACTGTATTATTATTATATAGGTATATCCATACTAAAAACTGGAGACCTTAAATGTTACCTATATATCCTTGGGCCCGGCAAGTATGCTATTTGTTAATCACAATCAAATTTACCAACATTATCCATGCGTGCGTTGACAAGTAAATGAATTACTTACCTATATTTATAAACGCCGTAAAATGTTAAATATTGTATATTCTTAATCGTCATATATTGTGATCATCGCGAATTACATTGCGAAATTTCTCGCTCGGACTTAGAAGCAAGTTTTCAGACTAGGAACAGTCTTCAGAAACTACGCGTATTACATATAAAAGAGTTCTGATTCCATCAGAAGTAATTTGCAATCGGCTTATTTATAGCTAGGTCTTTCTGAGCTTCAGATACACGTGGTACCAGCACGTGAACAATGTGATCAAAAACATCTGCACTTATAGCTGAAATCGAAACTTACCCGCGAGTCCCTTGGCCACGAGCATGGACAAAGCCAGAAGGATCATTGCTCGTGCTCTAGCTCCTTCCATAGTGTCGTCTGCCTGCTGCTCCCTTCGTCTTAGCGATGCTGTCGCCGGCCATGCATTTTATAGTCAACGCGGATGGAACTCTGAACTGTGCGGACACGACGCAGATGGGCTTACACGTTTCTCACGGTCTTACTACTGCATTACAGAGCGACGTTTGCGCCCGTCTCAATTGCATACGTTATAATTGGCGTTGGTTATTGATATTAGATTAAAATCTATCGAGGTCTGCTATTTTTTACACGCTGCCCTTACTTGGTAAGGTTAGAAGCTGTTATAAGTATAATCGCAATGTGGCACGTTTAAAGTAGCAAATATAGTTCTCATTTAAAAAAAAGACAGCAAATATGCGTATGTGTATATGTTTAAACGATAATGTGTGTCTACATGACTTATTACATGTCGCGTCGTGTGATTATCGATGTACATGTAAAATTATTCAATTAGCTCGACACATTGTACTGTATTACTTCGATGCTTACAATGTATGCTTTACCAGATAAAGTTATATTTAATGTTGAATCTGGCAAAAGCCCCGTTTTGACAAATTATTCTTTTATTGGCACTATTTGCGCATTGTTATTTGCGATTTTTCTTGTAAAACCGGTTTCGTCTATGAGCATAAATTGATTAATTTAGAACACTGAAGTTGGTTTACAATTAATGAATGGTTATCCTTCATGAATAGACAATGCGCGCGGGTATGAGCGAGCGACGAAGAATTATTTTTAATTGCTTAAAAATATTCGCTTTGACTTCTTGATTACCTTATCATGATTACACGCTCGTACATGAGAGGTTAGACTTAATTTCTAGTAACCGCTTTACATTATCAAGGGGTTAATAGTGCAATCTGTTTCTTTCTATTGTGCAATGAGCTCGATCAAAGATCATCCGTCAAGCCTGCGCGTTTGGCTTTGTGCGTGAGGGGAGGTCAACGCTAGTGCATCTGCTATCAGCTCGGCGTAACCAGGTGAGATGGTACAGGTATATAGTGACGGCCGAAGCAGCCCGGCCGCTGTTATCCGATATCGTCTTATTTGGCTATATATATATATATATATATATATATACACACACGCGCGACGACCGGACACACACACACACACACACACACACACACACACACACACACACACACACACACACACACACACACACACACACACACACTATATATATATCATCACACATATTATGATAATATAATAATATATATGCTGACTATAGGTGTGGAATTAGAGATAATTATCACTGCTGACGAAGGACATTTTCGTTTTTCTCGTTCAGCGCAACAATTTTGCAAGGTTATGTGGTGGGGGAAAATTACTGTTACAAAACTAATCAAGTCAAACATCAGGGCTGTAGGCTGAGTAAATTCCTGTCGAGGGGGTGAGCGCAAAATTGCATGACTCAACTGGTGTAATGATGAGCGACGGGCCGCCAGCTCTGTGATCGACGTCCATATAGTGTGGCACGACGTGGTATGACAAAGCCTTGCACGAATAAGGACCTCAAAAAGTTGCGTTATGGGTATACTTGCAAGATTATTAGCCCTAAGCTTATTGTTTTAAATTTTTGCTCAAAAAGTCTAGGGCGTGCAGCTGCCGCTTGACCAGAGCTACGGCCTGACATGCATCACATCACAGATTGAACAAGTCACGTCCACGCGTCCTTTTGTGCAGGGCCGACCGGACCAACTTTGATTTCACCTGTTTATCCGCGGCCAATGGTCCAATTTTCTGCGCGCACTTTCTATCGTTGAGTGTGTGTAGGTGGATCGGAGATGTGGTGTGATGTTTGTGTGTGTGTGTGTGTGTGATGTGTGTGTGTGTGCTGAGATGCGTGCGTGGTGCGTGCCGTGATGTGTGTGTGTTGAGAGTGTGTATGTGAGTGTGTGGGTGCGTTGCTGGTATCGCGTGCGAGTGTTGCGTGCGATGTGCGGTGAGGTGCGCGTGTGTGAGCTGGTACTGTGCGTCGTAGCGTGCCGTGCAGTGCGTGCGTCGTATGTGGGGTGCGTGCGCGGACTGCCGTGGTGCGTGCGCTGCGGTGTGCAGTGTGTGTGTGGTGTGGCCCGATTGAGTGTGTGTGTGTGCTGTGTGTGTAGGTGGTGATTGTTGTGCTTGTGCTATATATTATAGGTAGTATATATATAATATATATATATATATATATATATAATGATATATATATATGTGTGTGTGTGTGTGTGTGTGTGTGTGTGTGTGTGTGTGTATGAGCGTGTGCGTGTGTACGTATATATGCTTTTATCTTGTTCAGTTCTACTAAAGGTTGTTTTTTTGTTTACTTCACAGCGACGACGCCAGGTACGCCTATACTTACAGCTTTTATGTTATGTTTTGTAATGACGTCATACCTTTCTGTGTCTCCTACACGGGATATAATAGCAACGTAGTGCATCTTCATATAGCTAACCTGCTGTATCGATACAAAGTTGAAGTCTCTTTCACAAGTTAGTTACATTAGGTCGACGCCTTTACGGACACTGAGAGTAATCACTGCTAGAGTCTGCTAGTTTAATTTACGTCTGCGGCGGTTCTTTTACGTCCCTATATTAAACTTGAGACGGGAACTGCAATTTTACGTAGTCATCCGACTACAATTGTATATCCTCTACTACTATCGCATATATACCACTATAGTATTGTATGTACTCTGGATTGCGAGTATATTGATTATTCTCAATTTCTCAGGCAGAACCATGACAAACGGTCTGGAAGGACCATAACTATACTTCTTCCAGAATATCTAGTTCATACGAGGTAATAGTATGGACATACGTAAACTGAGTAACATTAAATATGAACAATTATCCGGAAAATTCCTAGATAATTTTCTCGTAACCAGTAATTGGGATTTTAATTGACCGGGAACTTGGAAATGGCATATGTTTTTTTACTAGAAAACTGGAAATTATGGACCCCTCACCCGTCCATCTTAAAATGGTTGTAATGGTTAAATTGGTTTTAATTCTGCAAATCAATGCTGGCACTACATGTAGGCAGGTCTCTGAGTGTGTTCTCACCACTGTCCCCAGGGTTCTCTGACGGTGACTGCTGATCTTGAGAGTCTGCGGTGGGTTGACCTACATCATGTGTGCAGGCATCATCGTCTAAATCATCATCGTCATGTGTGCCTGCAGTACACATAAAAATGTACGCCTATTGTGATTTATATTATTGCTAACAATATGGTACCGTAGTATGAATTCTGTTTGCTGCAGTACATGATCGCCTAAACACCGAAATTAATCGGTGTATATTTTCTCGATATATTTTGAGACCATATCATTATGAGCTTATGTTTATAGGCCTAGCTATTAGTCTATTACATTCAGAAAATTACGTTGTTATTCTTTTGGAAAAGCCACGACGCATTTGATTCATGTTTTAACCACGTTTTTTAAACTTAAAACCTAGTTCTACTTCTAGGGCTAAAGTAGTAAGCTTAAAATAAAAATTCTTTCAACAATCATTTGCCTCGAAATTTCTTCTTTTTGCAAAGGCAATGCATGCTTTGCCTTCGTCTACCAATACCATCCTTTGAAGCTTTATGGCTGAACTTTGTGGGTCTGGCATCAGGTTTTAACTTGCTGCTGCGAACTTGCCATCCAACACAAGCTGCATGGCACAAAAAAGCACTCTGGTGCGAAATGATCCCCACATAGCCTCTGGATCTGGATCAGAGTTTACTGCGTAGCCCACGGTTACATGGATAATAACGCAGGGCTATAGCTAGTCATGGGGTGTGACCTAGCTTGGGTAAAGCCAGGTAGTTAGCCTTTAGCCGAATGGCACTGAGGGTCACAGCCAGTTTTTTTTTCCGCCCTCAGTGGTTCTTTTACGTCCCCATTGGCAGGGCCGTAGTGGCCTCCCAAAATGTGCTACTGCAGAAAAATGTAGGATCACCCAGTGATAATATCAAGATTGGCGGTTATGGTGTGTGCCGCAGGCACGCATGGCTAACGCCGCGATCGCGAAGCCGATGCGGGGGGTCTGGGGAACTCCCCCTGAATTTTTTTTGAAATTTAGAGCTTGGAAATGGCATTTCCTGCATTTTCAGGCTATGTTGAAAGCAATCAATTCTGATCATTTTAAAATGTCAATTTGTAAATTTCAAAGAGAAATGTAGCTAAAGCTGATGTTTTGACTAAAGTATCTAAAATATATATTATGAGTATGATAACTAATAAAACATTGTTTACAAAATTGTATATACTATCAGTACATAATTGTGAAAAATAATATAGTTTTTAATATTTCCGTTCCAGTGCATCGTACTTCAGAATACGTTGAATCCGGGCCGTGAAGGCATGCATGCAACGTGTGTGTGTTTTGTGTGTTTGTGTGTGTGCGTGCGTGCGTGCGTGTGTGTGTTGTGTGTGCGTGTGTGTGTGTGTCAGGGGCGTAGCTACGGAGGGGCCTGGGGGCCCCCACAAATTTTCTGTGCCCCCCAGGTGCCCCCCCCCACTGAAAATTCATGCTTGATAAAAAAAAATTTTAATTAAAAACAATGCCGTTAGAACAGTATAATACAATGAAAGAAGGTTCGAACCACATCTCAATAAAATTATATATTGTGGCCCCCCCCCCGAAAATGTAAGGCCCCCCACCCCCCCCCGCTGAAAAAATCCTAGCTACGCCACTGGTACGAGTCCATATCCGCGTCCGTGTGTCCGCTATATATTTACCTCGATAAATATATATTGCAAGCGAATAAATATTCCACAGCGGGCAATTAAATTACTTCTCTCTACCCGGTCTATAAGTATCTAGAATTTTAGAAATTTAATCATCTGTAATTCACTTCCGCGCGTATATATTTGGCATTTGCTAATATATTGATTAATCGTGCGTCAATAAACTCACAGATTCAGACAGGTGTAGCGCGAAATTTCTGACTTGCGAAATATCTGAGATAGCCCGCGCCTATGCGCACGCGCACTTCGCGTGCGTCCCGGACCCGACTAATCACAGCTCGTCTTTGTGTGCGAAATTTCTGACCTGCGAAATATATGATATAGCGACCTGCGAAATATATGATATAGGATGCGTATGCGCATGCGCACTTNCCACCAAATTTTCTGTGCCCCCAGGTGCTCCCCCCCCCCCACTGGAAACAAATCAGTCGCTTGATAAAAAACAAAATTGAATTAAAAACAATGCGTTAGAATAACGTCATAAACAAAGAAAGAGGGTTCGACAACTCAGCTCTCAGACACAATTATATATTGTCTCCGGGCGCCCACGAAAATTAAGGTCCCGCCCAGCACCCCCCCCCCGTGAAAAAACTAGCCTACGCCCACTGCGTACATCCATATCTCGCGTCCCGTGGTCCGCATATATATTGCCTCGATAAAATATAATATTGGTCAAGCGAATAATATATGCACATGCGGGCGAAATTAAATTACTCTATCTCTAGCCGTCGTCTATAAGTATCGAGAATTTAGAAATTTAATCAGTCTTAATCTTCACTTCAGCGTATATATTTGCATTTGTCTAATATATGATTAATCGTGCGTCAAGAAATCTCAGCTAGATTCCGACAGTTAGCGCGAAATTCTGACTGCGAAATATCTGAGATAGCCGCGCGCCTATCGCACATGCCGCAAACATTCGCTGCGTCCCGACCCGACTAATCACCAGCTCGTCCTTTGTGTTCGAATATTCTGACCTGCGAAAATATAATTGATATAGATTCGTATGCGCATTGCGCACTCTTGCATATTATGCTCAAATTGACTAGTTCCATTTCAGCTAAGTACACCAGCTGTGGCAAGGAGGAGGGTAGAAGCTATGGGAGAAGGAAGGATGGGGAAAGCTGTGGACGGAATGAGAAGGGAGAAATAGAAGGTGGTGGAGAGAGAGGAGGAGAGAATCTGGTGAGATGAAGAGGAGTGGGGACCTGCGGAGGAACGGGAGGAAGGGAGATATGGAGAAGTCTGGTGGCGAAGGCAGAAAGCGAAAGGGAAGGGTGCGGTAGAACGCCGGAGGGAAAGCTGATCGAGAAGAAGTAGGAGAAAGAGACCTGGTGAGAAGGGGGAGACAGCTGGTGGAGAAGAGGAAAGTGAAGAAAAGCAGCTGGTGACGAAGAGAGGGGGAGAATCTGGTGATCGAAGGAGGAGGGGAGAACTGTGAGAAGGAGGAGGGGAAATGCTGGTGAGAAAGGAAGAGGGGAAAGCTGGTGGAGAAGAGGAGGGAGAAGGCTGGTGCGAGAGGAAGGGGGGAAGCTGTGACGAAGGAGAGGGGAAACTGGTGGAGAACGATAGAAGAGATCGAAGGGAGAAGTGGAGAGAAGGAGAGGGGAAACTGGTGAGAAGGAGAGGGGAGAAGCCTGGTGAGAAAGAAGGAACGGGAGACCAGGCAAAGCTGTGGAAGAAGAAAGGGGAGAAGGGAGAAGTGGTGGAGAAGGAGGAGGGGAGAAGCTGTGAGAAGGAGAGGGAGAAGGGGGAGAAGAGAGAAGCTGGTGAGGAAGAGAGGGAGAACGTAGGGGAGAAAGAGGGGAAGAGTAAATCTGGGAGGAGGAATGGGAAAGCTGGTGGAGGAGGAAGGATTGAAGAGAAGGTGGCTGAAGCAGAGGAGGGGAGAACTGTGGATGAGAAGAAGGAGATCAGGAGGGAGAAGGAAGCTGGTGATTGAGCAGGGGAGAAGGAGAAGCCTGGAGAAGAGAGGGGAGAACTTGTGACGACGGAGGGGGAGAGGAAAGACTGGAGGAGATGAAGGGAAGAGGGAGAAGGCTGGGGTGGATAAGAGGATGAGGAGAGAACTGTGGAGAAAGGAAAGGGAGCAGTGGGAGAGGACTGGTGGAGGAGAGGGAGAAGGGAGAAGCTGTGGAAGAAGAGGAGGGGAGAAGCGCTGTGGAGAAGAGAGAGGGAGAAGGAGAACTCGTGGAGACTGAGGAGGGGAGAAGCTGTGGAGAAGGAGGGGAGACAAAGAGAGCTGTGGATGAAGGAAGGAGAAGGAGAGAATCTGCCAACCCAGCCCCCCCGCGTAAATCAAACAGGAAGCCCCCCTGTAGCCTATCATCCAATGAAATGCCAGGCCGCAAGCAAAACACCGCCTTCCTTTTCTCCCCTTCCTCCCCTGGCCAGCATTCTGCCCCTCCTCCTTCACCACACCTCTCGACCTTAATCCCTCCTCCTTCTCCACAGCTTCCTTCTCCCCCTCCTCTCCCCTTCCTTCTTCTCCACCAGCTTCTCCCCCTCCTCCTTCTCCTTCTCCTTCTCCTTCTCCTTCTACGGGATGTCATTTGCATAATATATTCTATTTGTATTTGTAACGTTTTTTTACCACAAGTTTTACAGCGGCCAGGTCACTCGTATCCTATCCCGACCTCGTGTAATAAGATTTGTACTAATAAAAGTTGCAATATTATAACGATCTCGTGGCGCCGGCCGCGCACCATTATCTTTATTTATTAGTATTTTTATATACATTCATGTGTTATATGATATCTATATCTCTGACTAAAACAGAGAGGGTGATTTAGGGCCTATATGCTCTGGACGAAACCAGAGCATATAAATCAACACATAAATCAATATAAAATTATAAGTGATTTATATGCAACCGGCAGTTAGATGCGATATGATATGACTACTAGGCACTTTAATTTAATTTTTTTTTTTTATAGGGTTTAGGGTTATTGGTTTAGGTTAGTTAGTAGGGTAGGTTTTTTTTTTTTTTAAAGTGCCATAGTATCATATCTATATTGCCTAAGTATCATATTCAATAGTCGCATCTAACTGCCGGGTGCGATTTATATGCTCTGACGAAACCACCAAATACTGTAAGGTGCTGCCACCTTCTGTTGTAATTAAACATTCTTCAGTTTACCGCCAGGTTCGCTAGTGGTACCTTGTAGTACTCTACCTCTAGTCTACCTAGTAGTCTTCAAAGTTCAAGTGTCTATAATAAAAGACTACATATCGAAGACGGAAAGAAACAAAGTTGATCAAATAGACAGATCAATACTGCGGAATAATTTACCCATCTAAATTTGTCAGGGAACACTGGTCACTAATCTAAACATCGTACGCGAAATTATTATTTTTATTTCTTACAAATTCTTATTCATATTACTATTAGTTACTACTGATAAAGTACTGTAAAGTGTAAATAGATAGTAATACTAATAGTAATACTAATAGTATTTCTAGTCTCTTCTTGGCTGCTAGCCTAGCTCTAGTACTATAGCCGGCCAGATCGCTGCCGCAGGCCTGCGGCCACGCGAATCTGCGGCTATAGTACTAGAGCTAGCCTGCTAGCGTGCTTTTCAGAGCCATGTTATTTTTCTGTTACACAGTCGCTAGGGGTACAAATCACTGGCAGCAAGAACAACGCCGTACAGCACACACGCGGTCCATTGACTACTATCATTAACTACATAACAACATGGTCGCCCTAAACCTCGCCGCCTCGCCAGTGTTCCACAATCACCGTTTCCATTCCATTATCCGAGACCTCCGCGCTGTTTCCTCCGCAGATGACTGCAGTCTTCCAATACTCGTCTGGCATCGCGCCGGAAACCTGCTGAATCAAGTCACACCGCGCATTCTTCGACATCGCCCGCCAGCGAATGCGCTTCAATATCACGAGAAACTTCCTCAACATTATACACTCCACTGATGCCTTCGCTATGCGTAACGAGGCAACCGACGCAATGCCCAATCGCTGGCGCCTGCGCGATCTGCTCTGATCTCATCTCCTGCGATGGTCAAACAAACGCTAGTTGTCGCAGCCTGTCTGCCACAGTTAAAACTTCGCCTGCAGCCAATCAGCGCAGGCCGCCAGCCGATTCGGCAGCCGCCCCGTTTGCGCATGGTAAGCTCCATCCCGAAGTACCCTTTCGCAAGTCAATTGAGGACATTTCTGTGACTTCGAGCGCATTCTCGGTCCACCTCCCACCCCACCTTGTTCAGTCATCTGACCGGGATCCAGACAATAGTTGAAAAGTGGCCGTCACCTGCACGAACACCGGAGTTGTATTGACTGCTTTGAAAACGGCGAGTTTGTGGAAACTGGCGCGCCGGCGAGTTAAGGCATCTCAATTTGTTTACTTCTAGTCAATGGCCGCGGTGTGCTGTCGGCGGCGCTTGATTCTTCTTCTGCAGCTCGGTTAACAGCTGCCAAGACGCTCGTACGACCCTTTTTAAATGATCTGCTAGTGCTAGCAATAGTAGCATAGCCTATATAGGCATCTGGTGAGGTTCTGGATCACCAAAGAATGGATATCAATCTGCAAGGTAAGCAGTCAAGACATAACTCAGTTGTATGTTACACTATTCTTGTCGCGGGCTAGGCCTATTCATGAAGGTTCAATAAGCCGACTTAGCGGGGTCAGGGGGTCCACTTGCCCCCCAGAAATCTGTAAAATTTCATACCCCCAGCGAGTGTCATAAAATGTTCTCAGGGTTACTCTTGCCTGTCTAAGTTCTCTCTCATCTACGCCCCCCCCCCCCACTGAAAATTTCCTGTGTACGCCTGGGCACGCTCGGATTCAACAGTCTTTGTTTTTTTTTTTTTTTTTTTTTTTTTGTTTTTTGGTGTTTTTTGTTTTTTATGTTGCCAGCCGGAACTACCTGGCCGGAAAGCTTGCGAACTTAAAGGAATCCTTTAACTCGTATGTTCGGGGTTTATTTTCAGGTAATTTAGGTTAAAATTACGCTACATAAGGGGGGTGTAAAGTTTCTATGGTTCAGCTCACCAGCATTAATAATATTTTTTTGCAATACAGTTCTTGATTACAAAAAGATGGTGGCGCACTCAAGAGAGTCACATTCTGAAAATTTGCTGCGAATCCAACGACTTTTCAGCGAAGGCTACAACAAGGTTCTTTCTATTTATTAATTTACAAAGCAAAGGATTGTACGTTCTTATTAAACGACATATTAGTTTCAGTTATAGTTATAGGATAACATTTTGTCCTAAAATGAGCATCGTCTTGGCTTAAATCGGCAATTTGTATAATATGAATTGCACCTTTGTGGTTTAAGCCCGTCTTTGGTAATGTGCATAAATAATATGGGATAATGCGCTAACTTTTCTTTCCAAAGGGTGGCCACGGTCGCCGGTTGTCGAATGGCACCGGTCAAATTTTGTAGTCCGTTGATGTATTATTAAATGTATACACAATTAAATTAGGTATTCTAGTAACAAGTACGTGTGGGTATAGACAATTTTGTTATTCAGCTAAGTTACGAGTTGTCATGCCGAGTCGTAAATAAATGCCTAGTGTCTGAGGTATCCCTTGTAAGCTGGGATATAAACTTTGACAGTCTTTTTCGGTCCCAGTATTGTGCAACAACTCACTCACCTGAATGCAATAGTTTATTATCGCTAGGCCGCAACTATTCCCGATTTGAGCACTGTGCCAGCACTAAAAGCCCGCCCGCACACTATCCGACCGCGATCCCCGGATCGGATCGGCGAGGCACCGGCACCACTGTCCGACCAACAGTTGATCGCAAACTCATGGCATCTCGTCGTGCGTTCCACAGCGGATTTAGCGGTGTCAAGCGTCCGGAGCTGTTTTGCCATTGGTTCGATATCCATTCCACTTCGAAATGCCATGTTGCCCAGGGCGCAAGCTTTCTGTGAGTTGTCAATTTTCTCAGCGCGCGTCGAGTGCGCTTCGTCGATGGCCACCGCACACTATCCGAGTCGGCGGGTCGTACAGCCCTCGCACACTATCCCGACCCGAATCGTTCCGCGATCAAAATCGACATCGGGCCAGAAATGACCTCGTCGCGGCAATCTAAGCCTCTCGACGGCCAACCTACGAAACACATCTCGATCCAATCGAAGCCTCAAACTCGTCCCGGTCAAGATAGGTGTGGGCTAGCATAGCATGCATCATGCTCAGTGGCGAGTAGGACATGCTATGATGACATTGAAACTACATGTTCTCAATTTATGTCTCATGTTCTCATTATGCTCACTCCTATTCCGAATGTCTCCATGTTCTTCTATATACAGGGTTCGTCTCCCACGGAATATTCATAACAGGGGAGGCGAGGTTGAGGGAACTGGGGGGGGAGGGGTCCGGGGTCTGTTTTTTACCTGTATTTACCACTAAAATTCATGCGTAAAATCGTCGGGACACGTGCCCCCCCAGGCCCCTCTGTAGCTATACGCCCCTGACTCGTACGTGTAGCAATGCTGCTTTTATTCTCAGGGCAATCACTCGCTCGCCGTTTGAATCCGGGTGTCGCACTTTTCAACCTACGTGTTAGATAAGTATAATGAAATCACGACGCAATTTTAACTATTTAGACGTTTGTCATCATGAAGTTAGTTGTGTACCACGTGTTTTATTGAGTGAAGCCTTTGAGGGCGTAATGGGGTTTTATTACGAATATCGTGACACGAAGTCAGAGGCAAGCATGAAATGTAGTAATTGCACACGCATCGAAATTATGCGCACATTATGCGCAGGTCTCAGTACAGTTTGAATTCTTCAAGTTCAAACCACATTTCGTATGAAACTTCGTGATCCACTTGCCTTGATGCCAGATGCCATATGGCTCTTCTCCCCGTATCTGTCACTCATATTCCCGATCTCTTCCAATGAAGGTATACGCTATGCTAGTAGCAGGTGGGGAAGGTACACAAGTGAGTAACAAGGCAGCAGCAGATCGAGGGAGAGCTGAATGAGGTAGATGGGGTGGCGCAAGATGAAGAAGGCCAAAGAAGTATGTGGGTGGCAGAAGATGTTGGATAGCAACAGAAGACGCGGTTAGATAAGGTGTGGTGGGTATAGAGAAAGGGGAATGTGGGGAAAGGGAGATAGAATAGAGATATTGTGTGTGTGTGTGTGTGTGTGTGTGTGTGTGTTGTGTGTGTGTGTGTGTGTGTGTGTGTGTGTGTGTGTGTGTGTGTGTGTGTGTGTGTGTGTGTGTGTGTGTGT
>NW_014577931.1:128004-131816 GCF_000485595.1 Priapulus caudatus
TGCCCTTGTTTTAAGCATGCTCAAAACAAGCGTCGAGGTTTGGCACTCAAGGTAGCTCATGGCGACCCTCTTCCGTCCTTGACAGTTTCCACTGCATCACCAAATCGTTCTCAGAGACCTTACTGCGCTTTTCCTCACGCATTCGTACTTTTCAGGTCGCAGTGGGAGCGCCAACGTGAAAGCGGTTAGGTGTGACAGGAGTATAAAGGGCGCGTTTGTTTGGGACGAATCCGTCGGATCGCAATCATGTGATCCTGATTCGCCCAAACAAACGAGTACTCGACATACAACGAAATAAAATATCTGGGTGACACACGCATACCATAATATAGTGATAATTATGACTATCAAGTGTGGGAGTGCTGTGACTATCGTTAAAAAGCATATTAATCAAATAAGGTATCCTCTAAATCCATCGCAGACCTTCCACTGGACGCCTTGTTGACAAACAACAAGCAGTGATTGGCTGAGGCGTGGGTTGCCATATTGGATCCCCTTCGAATCCACCTCGCTAGCAGGGTCGGGTTCGGTGGATCGAGATCCGTGGATCCAACCAAACAAACAGTCAGATCCACGGATCCGACCAAACAAACACGCCCAAAGGCTTCCTCGTCCCACTACACATGCGGCATATAATCCTGCCTCGGTTTCACGATGTGACACCCATAGGTATAGGTCATATGGTGACAAGCATTAATACAAGAATAGATCTATTTCCATAGGTCTATTTCCATAGATCTATTTCCATAGATCTATTTCCATAGGTCTATTTCCATAGGTCTATTTCCATAGATCTATTTCCATAGATCTATTTCCATAGGTCAAGAATAGGGATATTCCCATTACCATAGATATCTATTATTTCTACCCAAGTATAGTTATTATAGCTAGAAATCATTTTCCATTAGTCCATACTAAACTTTTCAATAAATCAACCGGAGTTACTTTTTGAAATGACAATGCCACCGGCTGAATTTACATTAGAAGCGGCCACAGATGGCGCCACAGCAATAACTATCTATGTACGTTTATTACAGTATGATAACGTTACATATGTAAAATGTACAAGCGTAAATTTAGAAAAATAGTGGAGCACATGGGATAATGAAGAGGGAAGTAGAGAAGGTGGATTAATGTGAAACGAGCTGACACGACCTAATACATTTACCAAGTAAAACAAAGAAAATAAGAATTTTGATCACCATGGGTATTATTACTAACCATTTTTACAAACATAAGACGTACATTTACTCTAACACTTCAATATTTAATTTCACGCTATCTGAGAAAGAGAGAGATAGAGAGAAAAATGTGGAATATTTAAAATGGCATCCTTTTGAATTGCCGGAGCTGCTTCATTTGTGGTCCTTGTATGTACTTTGCATCACGAGGGTTAGGCCGGATCTTGTTTAAGTCCATCAGTGACATCTGCTTGTGCCGTGGTTTAGTCTTGCAGTCGACAAAAAGCTGACCTCGCCGCCACACAAAGCGACAGTCTTTGCACCTGAGCTTCAGCATAGACTTTACCTTCATTCCACACGACTGCACGTAAGGGATGCCACCGGCGGTTGACGGAGACTGTAGGAGCACACAGTGTGGTGACGAGGTCACACTTTGGCCGAGTACGCTAAAATTTCGCACGACATGTTGTGACCACACATGAGTTCTTGACACTGAGGAGAGCAAGCCAAACATGTTGCGCAAGGTGGATCCAACTAGGGTACTTCTTAATAGCAAGTTATTCATCGTCGGCTCCGCTTACCTAGAAATATAGTGTCAAATTCGTTATACAAGTATTTATTACAACTATATATACCTTAACTCTACACAATAACAACAGGGCTTCAAGCCTAGGTTTCACTGTAGATCAGTAACAGATTGTCGTCGTCGTCGTCGTCGTCGTAGTAGTAGTAGTAGAAGTAGTAGTAGTAGTAGTAGTAGTAGTAGTAGTAGTAGTAGTAGTAGTACACAGCCCTGGCTGTAGTGGGAGCGAAGGCTACAACAGTAGGCCACAACGCCAATGGTAGAGCATCTTCTCTACACTTCTCTACTATTCACTTCTCTACTCTTCACTACACTTCACTACCCTACTCTTGTTGGGTTACATTATTGTATCTACTGGCTTAATTAGCTCCAAGAAATGGTCTTTGCTAGGGTTAGAAGACCGTTTCAAATTCTTGCCCATAAAAACTTGTAGTTGGCTCGGTATCCAAACATCGCCACAGCTAGCGTCACATGTAATAGCTCAAACGAATCTATAAACCTCTGGCTTGCTCGCGGTAACTGGGCGCTACTGGGCGCTACTTATTTATCGAGTTATGTTGTATATTCTGAGATGAATTGGATAAAAACAACCAGAGAGCCGCCATGTCCGCCATGTTCGGTGCGACCAAAATCGGCAATGCAGGGTTCTCCCTACGTTGCGCAAACGGGGCGCGCGAACTCCCCCCTGTTTGAATCGTTGCGCCCCGTTTGAAATACCTCCGCCCCGTTTAAATTCCACCACAATAAAAGTTTGCCAGCGCGGGAATCGATCGTCAAGAATTGNGTTAAGCATTAAAGGCATAATAGGTCCATTGATTATGCAATGTTAACGAATGCTAGAGTAACATGGCACCTTGTGTAGTTAATAAGTACATTACCTTATAGCCAAACGCGTATTAGTTTGTCCAATATCACTGCTAATTACTAAGAAATGTCTAATTGAAAGACGTAAATATGGTAATCTGGCGCCAACGCTAAATTGTTCGCCAAGCAAAATAGCCTCGAAACGGTTAGGTGACGTCACATGTTGCTACGGGTGTTGAGCAGAGAATTGTTTGTCCCGGAATGCTTATAACGACTAATGAGCTCGTAGAATGTATCTCTGGGTGTATTCTCGGTATTGAGGCACAAGTAAATAACCGTGGGTGCTAATGAACGGGTACCCACATGTCTTCAATTTTGGACACAAGTGTATTCGTTTGACCAATATACGTAAATACGCGTAGTGCCGTCTGCTTTCCATGTTTAGCCTGTGGCCGTGGTTAGTCCGCGATCCTCCCATAGTGTTGGCCCCCAACACAGCCTACTTCATTATTACGAGCGTTCGTGATTCGTAGGTGGATTCCACGCGTTCATTACAATTAGAGCTACTGTTACGTATACAGTTACGGTACTGTACTATCGCTAGCATTAGGTACGGCCGAGCATGCGTGCGAAAATGTCCGGTGCACTATAAATCTGTATCACACCCGCTTCGCCGGCAGCGGTTTGAAACTGTAGCCAACGGATTTTTGGACTGCGGATTTCAATTAGACATTTCTTAGTAACCAGCAGTGATATTGGACAAACTAATACGCGTTTGGCTATAAGGTAATGTACTTATTAACTATACAAGGTGCCAGTTACTCTAGCATTCGTCAACATTGCATAATCAATGGATCTATTATTTCTTTAACGAAATGAGTCAATAGCTGCCAAACAGGCGAACGCACTCTAGCTGGACAGGTGAACAAGCGTTCACGCCTACGACAAAAACATGGTTTATTACGGCACGCCACGTACGGTAACGTACGTACGATTACAATGGCTACAGCTACGACTACGTATGGTTACTACGGCTACGGCTACGGCTACGTACGGTTACTACGGCTACGTACGGTTACTACGGCTACGGCTACGGCTACGTCTACGTACGGTTACTACGGCTACGGCTACGGCTACGTACGGTTACTACGGCTACGGCTGGTTACTACGGCTACGGCTACGGCTACGTACGGTTACTACGGCTACGGCTGCGGCTACGTATGGTTACTACGTCTACGTACGGT
>NW_014577932.1:0-264 GCF_000485595.1 Priapulus caudatus
AAGAGAGAGAGAGAGAGACGGAGGGATACGTAAAAAGCGAACCTGTATTTTATAACCGGCTGCGCAGTTATGGGCTGGAATGGATAGAAAAACACAGTTTAGGTAAACACCGAAACAACTCAGCTCACACATCAGCTCGTCAACTCGAAAAAGGTTTGAACCTTATATCTATATGTAGTCACACGTGCGCGTGGACACACACACACACACACACACACACACACACACACACACACACACACACACACACAACAACACACACAC
>NW_014577932.1:1721-2784 GCF_000485595.1 Priapulus caudatus
CATACCTTTTGGCTATTCGTTTTCTTCTCTTTTTTAACGGACCCCCCTGAAGCCCATCCACGCCCCCCCCAAAGTCGTCCATGGACCACAGGTTCGAAACTATTGGAGTAGAGGTTTCCCTACCTATTTTGGATACAGTTATTCCTGAGCTCGACAGGAAACTTTCAGAGCAGATTTACAACACTATACGCGGTATCTAGGCCTTGAGCTCCGACAGTGAGTATTTTTTTTTCTTTCTGAACAAAATCAAGCCTTTTGCTAAAGCAATTGATGCAAATCTGGACGATCTTATGTATGAACGTTACCAGACAATATTACTCAATGAGCGCAAAATAGAAAATGATCCATCAGGCCCAGCTTCCCAGCTACAGGTGTGGGTTGAATCACCTGTACTGGGAGAGAATGCATGTTTTATGATCTCGCGGCGATTGCGCACGCCTGCGGGCCTTGTCTTTGTCTGCCTATCCTGTAGATGTTGACATTGAAGACTATATTTATCGTGAAAGCTACATATAATGCTTACCATATTCTCTATATGCCCATCATTCAGTCTTCTGTTACAGCAAAAGATTTAAAAAATAGAAGAGAGAGAGATAAGTGGATAGAGAGAGAGAGGTGTTGGAAAATGAGAGAGTGAGAGTGAGTGAGTCAGGGGCGTAAATCCGTACCGAGGAGTGGGGGCGATGATCGGCGATAGCCGGGGGCGAAATTAACGTTGGCTGCCGCAGGCAGGCCCGCGTGCCGTAGGCATGCCAGTGCTAGGGGGGTCTGGGGGCGTGCCCAAATTTTGAAATATTTAAGCCATTTTCTTGCAATCTGAGGCATACTGTGGGCTATATTCTCATGTCTGATAAAACTATCTCAACCCTAGACTCAACCCTACAAGTTAGGATTCAAAACACTTTTCATGACTTTTCAGAGAGCGTACACAGTTAGGTTACTATAGTAATAATACATGTATTAAAACACAGGTAAGAATTGCAATTTCTCACAATTTCACGTGTTTTTGTATGTTTGCAACCATACCTTTTGGCTATTCTTTTTTGAATCTCAGGGGGGATAT
>NW_014577932.1:3867-8448 GCF_000485595.1 Priapulus caudatus
CAGAGTTAGTGATTTACTAACTCAGAGTTAGTCTTAACTCAGGGTTAAAGTTAATCCACGACTGTGGAACCGGGTCCTGGAGTCTACCTCTACGATTGAACCATATACGGATTCAGTCCGTGATCCATATAATGGATTTTAAAGATTACTCTCGCTTTACAGTCACAAGTGAGAAGTGAGTGCAACATGCGAGCGACCTTCCTAGCCGGTGAACCTTGTAAAGGACTTACTCGTGTGTATCTCCATGTCAGAGCCGAGATTCGGCAATCTAGCATTAAATCACGCGATTAAGATGTGAAACGACGTGGTACTTAATGAAATAGTTGATATCTTCGCGGATAAACCTAATAGGAAAAGGGACCGTTTATAACTATACGACAGAACCTGCCCGAGGTGCCGCCGCCTCAAATGAAGCCATTCCGCTCCTCCAGTCCGAACACACGCTATTGCCACCAATGTCATACAGGCCCGTACACGCACATGCGCGTATACGTATACGTATACACGCACGCACGCATACACGCGCGCACGCACGCACGCATACACGCACGCACGCATACACGCGCGCACGCACGCACGCATACTCGCGCACACGCACGCGTTATGCACGCAAACTCGTGCACTTGAAAGTACTGTTTTAAAAACATGCGTCTATACTACTATATGTGACTACCGGACTTACCCGCGTGATTAATGACAAAACAACAGTGGCTGGAGACTCGGACTGTCGCAGCTGTCCAGCCGAACACGCTAAGCCTTCTGGAATCAGTGACGGCGGGCCATTTAAGGACGGGCATATGTGTAATTTCCTAGAGCGTGAACAGTCGTCGTTAGATGCGATCAGGCATAAAGTCGCCCGAAAATTATCTCCTGGAACAGGTGTGAACCTCGGTCACCTAATGTCGCCACCTCATGCGCGACCTAGGCTGAACATGTTTAGCCGGGAGAAACGATTTTAAATGACACAGTCTTGGATTATAGGCGCTAAGTTACGGAACCTTTACGTCCATTTAAAAACTCCGTACGTACCCATACACTTCGATATAAGGTGAGCAGGAAATTAGGAGAAATTAACTTGCGAAATTATCATCTATAGCGATGGCGTTTCCCGGATTCTGATTTGAATGTGGATGCCTCTTTGAATAAAATATTGATGTTAATATAATAATTTAACGATTTAGTATGAACATTTATATCCTATACTAATATATATAATACTTATATGCTTAATACTAAATCGGTGTCACGTTTGGGAGGCGCTCTGATTCTTCAGCGCTTCTTGAAGATACACGAGTTATACATGTACATCATTGAACGCACGCAAGCACGCACGCCTACGCGACGCACGCACGCACGCTACCAGAACAGAAGGAGAGAGAGATGGAGCGCGAGAGAAGGATGAGAAGAAGATCGAGAGGAGAGAGTGGAGAAGGGCCACTGGAGAGGAGAGAGAGTGGGAGGAATTGGAGAGCAGAGACGAGAGAGAAGTAATTCTGATCTGAGAGAGATTGTGACGAGAGAGAGAGCAATGGTGAAAAGGAGATGAGAGAGAGAGAAAGATCTGGTCGCGCGTGACTGTCCGCGCCGAGAGCCGATAGAGATAGAGAGGATATAGACAGAGGACACACACACGCCACTCAACGCTACGCACGCACGCCACATCACGAGGGAGAGAGAGAGATGAGAGAGAGAGAAAGAGGAAGAGAGATAAGAGAGAGCAGAGAGAGAGAGCATGAGAGAGAGCGAGAGAGAGAGAGAAAGAGGAGATAGATAGTAGATAGAGAGATAGCAAATAGATAGATAGATAGATAGAGAGAGAGACTGATGAGAGAGAGAGAGAGAGCTAGAGAGAGAGAGGGATGAGAGAGAGAGAGAGACGAGAGGAGAGCGCGGAGGCGACGAGAAAGAAGATGAGAGAAGAGGAGAATGAGAGCGAGCTGGGGAGAGAGCGGAGGAGAGATTAGCAGATAGAGATAGAGGTAGGAGAGAGAGAAGAAGAAAGAGAGAAGAGAGAGAGAGAAGAAGAGAGAGGAGAAGAGAGAGAGAGAGATGAGAGAGAGAAGAGAGAGAGAGAGAGAGAGAGAGAGAGAGAGAGAGAGAGAGAGAGAGAGAGAAAGGAGAGAGAAGAGAGAGAGAGAGAGAGAGAGAGAGAGAGATGAGAGAGAAGAGAGAGAGAGAGAGAGAGAGAGAGAGAGAGAGAGAGAGATACAATACCCATGGTATTAAATTGCCATCAATGCCCGACAACCCGCCTCTCAACACCCCACATTTCCGGGAGGCACGGGAGAGCAACTCATTCTACTCCACGTGCCTGCCGGGGTCACCCTAGGAAGTTCGCCTCCGCCGTGTCATACCTGACAATTTATGCAAATAATTATCTGCGTCGAATGAAAATCTCTACCCGCAGAACCGCGGTTGTCACCGTGAACGTAGCAGTAATTGTTGGTTTGCTAATTGCGGGGCAGTCAATGGCATCTGTCAGGTTCGCCAACCCATTTTCCTTTAATCATCGAATAAGCCAACGTACGTACAGTTTTGCAAACAAATTTCAGCACGATAAAGAAGACACATTCTAGACACATTTTCTTCCGTTACTCATGCGTTTATTTCAAACCGATTTCGTCAATATTTGTCAACAAAAGATTTACAGTTTTTTATTCATACCCGACAATTTCTGCGTCGAATGACAATTTCTGCCCGCAGCACCGCGGTTGTCACCGTGAACGTAGCAGTAATTGTTGGTTTGGTAATTCGGGGGCAGTCCGACAGACGGACGGACGGACAGTCAATGGCATCTGTCAGGTTCGCCAACCCATCTTTCTCTAATCATCGAATAAGTTAACGTACGTACAGTTTTGCAAACAAATCTCAGCACGATAAAGAAGACACATTCTAGACACATTTTCTTCCGTTTCTCATGCGTTTATTTCAAACCGATTTCGTCAGTATTTGTCAACAAAAAATTTACAAACTTTTCACGAAATATATAAGCCAACAAGCCGGGCTAAAATTGCAAAGTGATTCATTGCATTGCAACAAAACGACTTCTGGCTCTTGCTCCTGGCTGCTTCTGCGAACAAATGCACAGGAGCAAAAAGCATGTGCGCGTGGATGCTTGCCAGCCTTGGGTGTTTCTAAACGGGTTCACCCCATACAACTTCAGTGCAATCGGACATGTACATTTTGGAATGTTCAGTGCAACAGGACAGTTGCGATTGGCGGCACACTCGACATGCCAGCAAATTGTTATTGGAGGTTAAAGCAGTTCAACCAGACACTCGCTTCTTCGCACAAGCAAGGCAAGTTAGGGTCAACCACATGTCCAGTCGTAACAGCTGAGCTTAGGTAGACTCGATATTTTTTACTCCCTAACCTACTCGCACACACGCACGCACGCACGCACGCACACACACACACACACACACACACACAGGGGCGTGTACAGGATTTGTACCAGAAAGGGTCTAACCGTAACCCAAACTTGCGAGCACGCGAAGGGGGGGTCTGGGGATTTTGAAATTAGACCCCCTTAGATGCGTTTTCTGCGCGAGCAGAGGGGGGTCCGGACCCCCTAGACCCCCCCTCTGTACACGCCCCTGACACACACACACACACACACACACACACGCACACGCACACACACACACACACACTCACACGCACACACAACCACTATCATACATCACATCACATACCACACCATATCACATTACGACATAACGCAGCAGAAACCCGCGCGAAGCACGGTTGGCCTGCCGTGAGTGAATTACAGTCTTTTGCAAGTGTTGTATTGTACATTGTGCGTTATAATTAACCAGGGTAATGACTAACGTATCTCTTCTGGGTAAATAACTAACATGATATTTCGTCCGTGTCTATATAAGCCCCGCGCAGACTTGCGACTTGTTCATGCGACTCATTCTAGAATCGCAGCCGAGTCGCATGAGAAATCGCTAGGTCTGCGGGATCGTGCGACTGCGATTCTGGTCGCTTGCGACGAGTCACAAGAAATCAAACATGTTTGATTTTCAGCAACTCGTCGCTCCGAAATGGCTTCCAAATCGCATGTGTGCGAGTAGGCAGCGACTTGCAACGATGACAATTCTCGTCCGACCAATCAGCGAGCACCATCTCATCACGTGATATTTCAATATGGCTACGCTCAGAGTACAGCAACAAGCTGGAGTGATGAGAAAGAAAGCATTTTGCTAGATATGTGGATGGAGAAGCCGGTTTTACAGCGATCGCACTAAGAAACATAAAGATGTCGCAATCCAGCTGGAAATGAAGGGTAAATACTGTCCATGCCGCCAGCGTGATTTTTTTCCCTAGGTCTGTAGTGACATAGGGCTGTAGTGAGCGCTGCTATTGGTTGAGCTTGTTTCGTCGCTCAATGACGTCACAGTGTCGTCATATACATAGGTGCGGGCGGAGCTACGTCACAGATCAGTAGTCACGTGACCACCAGCAGAACGCCGGTGAAAACAACACGATCGCGTCACTGGCGCCCATAGGATTACTGCATAACGATGCGAATTATCCGTCACTTCGTTTGGGTTAGGGTTAGGGTTTTCATCAAAT
>NW_014577932.1:8458-12717 GCF_000485595.1 Priapulus caudatus
AGTTTGCCTACAGGCTTCGGCTCTTATCCTGCGAGTTAGTGGGCGCGTATTACTAGCACGAATAGCAACTCTGGCTACCATTTGGAGCGACTAAAATTGACTTAGTTCTTACGGTCCAGCTAGAGTACTATCGCGTGATGTTTTTTTCCTGGCAAGCGTCAATTAAGAAACATAGGGCTCTAGCGAGCGCTGCCTACTGTTGGCTGTGCGATTGTCACAGAATCCAACGCGTGCCTCAACATACCTGTTTTATGTGGCATGTCACGTGCATTGGTGACCCCAACCCTAACCCTACACCTAAACCTACGCTTCCTTTTTAAAGTACTAATAAAGAGTGGTTAAATTTTAGCTATACATTGGTGTTGATTTAAAATGTTGGAGAGATTCTATTATTATGCACAAGATTGGATTGCGTTAATTGGAAAAAAAAAGTGTTAACCGATAAAGATTAGAAAAATACATGACACAGGAAAATAATTAGAAAACCGACGGGATTCGCTTCACCGGACCTTTCACATACTTAATGCTTGCGCTGTACTCGCTAGGCATATGTAATTAACAATTTTGGATGTGCTATAGGTGCGGGCGGCAGCCCGGGGAACTTGCCACATCCGGGACTTTCTTAACCTAGCAAACCAGCTGTGCCGGTGAAACAACGCCTTCTCCGTGAGCGCCTACACCACGCAAATACCCGATTTGCAAAACCTAAAAGCATATTGAATTGTCCTTGTATATATGCGCGAAAACTTGTGTAGCTAGTAGTTGTCACAATGCATATATATTTGCAGCAGTATAAGAAAAGAATATTTTTTGAGGCTGCCAAAGATGAACAATTAAGAAGACACAGAGAGGCGTTGATAAGTCATAACGTGGCTGAGCTGGCCACTTCAATGTTAAATAGTAAATGAGTAATATGTAAATGGTACGACACTGGAGTCCGTCACAAATTCTCGCCACTATTTGTTCTGATCATTTCTGTGACAGTAAACTCACTATTTGATCAACTGAGTGTGTATGTCGTTTTGCGTCGCGTGCGTGCGTGCGTGCGTGTCACTGTGTGTGCGAGTGCGCGCGTAGCGTGTTTGTGTGTAGCGTGTGTCACTGTGTTGCGAGTTGCGTGTGCGTGCTGAGTGTGTCACTGGTGTTACCGTGTGCGTGTGTATGCAAGTGTCACTGCGTGTGCGTGTGTTGTGTGTCACTGTGTGTGCGTGTGGCGTTGAGTGTGTTTCACTATGTGTGCGAGTGCGTTGTTGACTGTGTGCCACCAGTTAATCTGCGTGTGAGTGTGCCACTGTGTCGTATCAGCGTGGTGTGCGTGTGCATGGTGGCAGTGTCCACCTGTGCGCTGCCGTAGTGCGTCGAGTGTGTCACCTGCGTGTGCGTGGTGCGTGCGTTCGGTGCCTTGCTGTGTGCGTGTGTCACTGTGTGTACGTGTGCGTGTGCTCTGCGTGTCGTCGAGTGTGTCACTGCCTGACTGTGCGTGTAACGAGTGGTTTCGTTAGCGGGGTAAGACTACTGGCGATCCTAAGGCTTAGCGAGGTAGTAGAGTGCAGCGGGTGGAGAGTACCAACCAACAGATAGCAACAACTACCGTCGTAAACGTACCACACGACGTCTTATTGTTCTACTGATGAGAGTAGAATCAGCTCACAAAGTTACAAGATACGAAATTATAGTTTTGAACGTGGACGCACGAGTCTCTGTGACACAGAGAGTCAGTCGGCCGTACAGCGACAAGTCAGGTTTTCCTCGAGCTCGGCCTGAGCCTTGCGCTTTAAGTGTGTCCGTAATGGTTACGTAAACGCCGGCGTCTTCTCACGGGTGCGACTTCGAGAGCAGGCTTCTACTTCCACCATGCAGCCTCTTCTCCTTGTCGCACCCATCGGATCATTAACCGCGACGGCCGGGCTGCGGAGGTAGCCGGTGTTTACTGTACGCAGTAAACAACTCCTCGCTACAATGTGTGCGTGTGCGATGCGTGTGCGTGTGCGCTGGTGTGACGTGTGTCACATGTGTGTGCGTGGCCGTGCTGCGATGTGAGTGTGTCCACTTTGTGCTTGTGCGTGTGGCGTGTAGCGTGCGCATAGTTGATCTTGGACTTTGTTTTTAATTTCACGAGACCGCTGGGTAATTTTATCAACCTCAATCCAAACGCATAACAAATAAGGATAGCTTAAAATATTGTTACTATTGGCCCAGTGCATACTGTATCTTACATAATTCAGATAAATTATAGCTAACAGGAAAGGCTATTCTATATACTTGTAAGGCATATATAAATTTTTTACTGAAAACCCTAACCCAACGAACGAGTGACGGATAATTTCGTACGTTTATGCACGTAATCTATGGGCGCCAGTGAACGCGATCGTGTTGTTTTCAGCCGGCGTCTGAAGTATGAAAGGTCGGTGGATCGAATCCCGTCCGTTTTCTAATTATTTTCCTGTTTTCTGTATTTTTCTATCTTTATCTGTTTAACTTTTATTTTTCCAATTAACGCAAATATTTTCATAATAAATTTCCAACATTTTAATAACAACAATTAAAAATTAAATTTTTTATATATTTTTTAAAATAGGGTTTGGGTTAGGGTTAGGGTTAGGGTTAGGGTTAGGGTCACAATGCAGAGAATGCACCATAAAACAGGAGTTTGAGGCACGTGATTTGTATCAACCAATGGCAGCGCTCGCTAGAGCCCTATGTTCTTAATTGACCTAGGAAAAAAAATCACGCATGCTGCCAGAGTCATTTTTCGCCAAATGGTAGCCAGTGGCTTGCATGCGCACACTCGCGAGGCGTGCAACCGATCGCATGCGATTGCAGGTCTTTGCAAGTCTGCGCTAGGCTTTATACGTTTTCGAAACTGCTCGGCGACATCTCAATCCGACCGGTTTTCGTCATTACCGGCTGGATTTTGGCGGGGTTAGGGGACGCGTGAAGCTATGCATATATATATCACGAACACCAGGCCAGAGCACAGGACAATTAGTTCCACTGCCTCACCGGGCTAGAAGCGCCCCTGGTTAATTACAACGCACAATGTACAATACAACATTCCTTCATCCCCTCTCGAAACAATTCGTGTCCCCACGAAAACCGAACTACAATACAAGCATTTCGATTAATGCAATCAGACCTGTAGATGACGTGCAACCAAAGACAATTCCGAAAAGTGGCCTTTATGAAGAGGTCGCGATTCTGTAGAGGTTGTCGGGCCACTTTGCATCTTAAGCACGCGAAATATGCAATGTAAATGATCAGAAATGGAGTAATCCACTACTGATATCACAGTTTTATATTTTTTACAGTCATATTATTGTTTATACCCGGCCGACCTGGCTCCTGCCTTTGACATGTAATTCCATTAACTTGACTAAAATGTCTCCGGTGGAAATGTTAGCGAGGAGGGAGCAAAGTGTAGAAAGGGTAGAGGAGGGTCAAAGGAGGAAGGAGGGAGAAGAGGTGATTGATTTGGGAAGCGGTAGAAAGGGGTAGTACGAAAGTAGGTAGAGGGAGAAAGGTTAGTCGAGCGGTTGCTACGTGGTACAAGAGAGAAAAACGCAGTCGAACAGTAGTTGTTGGTTACTATGCACAGATGGTCACTTCATAGAAGTAATAGAAAGCACAGGTTCGACTCTACTTAACCGAGAGCTTAATTTAATCTTAATTAATTAAATTAAGCCTAATTTAAGTGCCCGAGTGATGGGAACATCAGCAGGTGCACACCGGTAAAGCTTTTATATCTTCACATATGGTTTGTATACGAATAGCTATGAAACAGGGAAAACTGGGCAAGATATTCTTGTTACATCTTACTTACACTACCACAGTGCGCTACTGCCACCAATATCTGTTACAAACATTCACCACGTTAGGGCCACAGCCTGCGGGAGGAAGAGGAGGGAGGAGAGGCATAGTCCCAGGTTTTCCGCTCTTATATTGTGGGGCAAAATAAAAGAATGTGCTTAAATGATCCCACAATAAATTTAATAAATAATGGAAAGCTATGCGCTTAGGCTAATCCTATCCAAAATGTAGTCGATTTCTTGAAACAATTCCATAAGGTATTCTCGCATTACTCCTTGGTTGTGACACAAAGTTTAAACCTAGACCCCACATCCTCCCACGAATCTTCTCAGGCTACATCCCTGCACAAGTTAATTGCATTACAAATAGGACAACATGGTTCATACATGAGGACTGAAAATTGTTTCAAGAACCTTTCAAGGACTTTTTATCAGAAATTCAAGGACATTTTA
>NW_014577932.1:15508-18908 GCF_000485595.1 Priapulus caudatus
TGGCAACTACATTGTTAACACTGCTGGCAACTACAATGTTAACACTGCTGGCAACTACAATGTTAACACTGCTGGCAACTACAATGTTAACACTGCTGGCAACTACAATGTTAAAATAGTACAAAAAGAATTTAAAACCACGCAGTGTTTCAAAATTTCATGGTAGACATTGAGTAAAAAGGGTACCCTTTTCCACAATGTCTACCATGAAATTTTGAAACACGTGCGTGGTTTTAAATTCTTTTTGTACTATTTTAAAAATCTTAAATTAAATCTATATTAAATTTACTGTAAAGGCTTCACAGGCTGTCATTTATGATCATCGATAGAAGCATAAAAACATTTTGAAGTCTAAACTTGTGGGAACAGAGACGGATAAACATTAATATATATTATGTGCACGATTAAGTCAAAGATGACGACACGTGACAAGGTGCGTATGTATGCCATCACAACTAAAACCAGACTCCCTAAGAACATACCCACTGCACACCGCCTGATGCAATCCATTCACTGACATACTACATGCAAAGTCTCGGCGTGTCTCATAAACAGCAAACTACCTTGGTTGGTGTCCAGTTAAAAACAAAGAGACAACGACGCCACAAGGCCCATTTCGTTGGGGTCCATCTTTTATTTCATAACCAACTCTCATAGCACGTGTTATAGTTTATGGGGGAATAGAACAGGTTTATCCTATATTATGCCGAGTTTAAACGTCCACACAAACTCACTGACCTACCCTAGCAATCTACCACTAAATGCAGTTCACACGTTTTCACCCAGCTACCGCTCCAACTTAAAATCCCTGCAGCGGTTGTAGACTTATAGTAACCTCGAATCATGCAAAGTTAACACACGTCGACATCGCTAACAACTACTGGTACATGTACAAAGTAAAAAGCACCAGTATAACCACCAGCACCAGTATAACCAGTATAAATTACAGATACAGTGTGTAAATACAAACGTGCGTGATTTGTAACTGTGGTCTTTCACGTGCAATGCTGTTATTAATCAAATCTTATCAATGCGATTTAATGGTTAATGTGGAGAGTTAGTGGTGTGGTGACGATGTGGGCGAGGTGGAGGTCGAGGTACTGTGGGGCCCAAGATAAAATATTGCTTGTTTCCCCTTTTACCGACCGACTCGCCAAAACGCCGCTACTCGACACATTTTATTGGCCGCTTAAAACAAAACAAAAATTATTTCGTTTCGCCAAAAAAAAAAATCAAAATCGTTCCGCAAAACAGAATATACAATATACATACACACATCTTGTCAAAACAAAATAAAAAAGATTTTTCACCTACCTACCTACCCTGAGAGGCGAGTAGGTAAAGGGGAAACAAACAATTTTTTAAGGGTGGCTGCCGGCTGGTGTTGTGGGAGAAGGAACTAGGGTCCCTCACACAAGTGCTGCCACGCCAGCGAGCAGCTGAAAGGAGAGCCAGAAACTAGGACAGACCCAGAGTGAAGAGAAAGGGGGGGGGGGAATAAGGAAGCCCCGCACAGTCGAAAAAAACACTCACACTGTCCAGTTTGTTGCAGATAAGCTTCGCATAGCAGTCCTTTTCACTCTTCTGTGCAACAGTAAATTCCAAGGGCCAGAAATTCACGTGATACACCTGTGATGATGCAAAGTCGCACACAGCAATGTGTTATTAACAGGGTTGGTAATATTGATCTAGTATTACCTGCATAATCGCTATATGTAACGTAGTTATTAGTACCTTTTACACGCGACCTTTACGCGGTCCATAAATGGCTAAACACCGATTCCGCTATTATATTTCCCAGCAGATTGAACACTAAGTGAACACATAGAAATAGCTGGCAGCAATCAGCTACTAAACACTAACTACCGTATATGATCGCGTAATAACCGCAAATTTGGCCTCAGATTTCAACCCTGTATTTGCTCTGCGGTTTATAAGTGCGCCATACTGTGAGGGGAAATATACTAGGCGCAATACTTGGTTACCCGATTCAAATTGAGGTGCGGCTTATAGGCGCCCGCGGTTATTACGCGATCATATACGGTATATATCGTTATGATCGCATCACGTTTATTTTATCTCTCACCTCAATACTCTCGGCACCAAACTTGTCAATGGCATCCTCTTCGCTATAACCACAAGCTCCGTATTCCAGCGGCGTAAACACAGTCGTGGCTACGTTGACGTAGTCCGTCTGAAATGCGTGCAGGTTCGATCGTTTGCCCTTACTACGACGTATACACTTACCTCTACAGCGGTAGAAATTAGTTAGAAAATTTACAGGCCAGTCTGGCCTGTAGGTAAGGGATTTTACAGGCCCGCCAGGCAAACTACAGGCCTGTATCATTCCCCGGATACCGCAGCTTAAAAAAAAACGACTGAAATTTGAAATTTTTACAATGGCTTATTTACCGTAATACAAAGAACATATTCAGTGACTACTAATGAGCTATCAGAATTCTCACTGTCCTCCCTAGTGTCCTCACTCTCTGGACTTTTTAAACTGTTGGATGCACTACAGCAATATAATGAGTCTATAATGATGACTATACGATGATACACGACACGTAATACTCTTATGTGACTGTAATCAGTTTAATTCACTTTCTATAAATCAATCGTGCCAAATACAGCCCCCCTCTCCCGAAGCGGTGGGATTACCTAGGGGCCACTAAAAAGAAAGAAGGTAATTGTGTGTAAGTAATACACAACACTACAATGTCGCACAAGTTCGCCTCTGCTACATCCCCGGTTTCCCCATCTTTTCTGGTAACATTCGGCACCATACTGCACTAATCTAGAATGTATATATAATAATGTAATACTAATATGTAAGTAATAATGAATATATATCAGGTAGATGCCATATAGACGACTAGAAAGCATGAAAAATGAAATTGGAGTCGTGAAAAAATACAATGCCATTCTGCCAAGTGACGCAGCCATGGTGACCCGGTCAACGTTCTGTGTGTGAAATAAGATCCAGAAAATTTGTTGGGAATGGAAGTGTCAATGGCAAAAGTTTCAATTGAAGTTTAGATCAGTGGATTAGATTCAATAGAAACTGTGGTCATTTAGCATGAATAAAGCGTATGTTGTTTATGAACTGAAACTTTCTACATATTTTTTAATAAATTCTGTGTGATGCTTACTCAGGCCTGCTATCCATGGATGCCATCTAATGTTGAAATTTGGATAAAATTATGGAGCCGAGGGGGGCAGTGACCCGAAAATGTTTAGGAACCACAGCTTTGTAAGAAAATATAAACTAAAATATAAAGCTAGATATAATTATATTTATACACGCACGCACGCACGCACGCACGCACGCACGCACGCACGCACGCACGCACACACACCACACGCATAATAACTAGACAGAGGCACGTCAACGAAGAGT
>NW_014577932.1:19205-26036 GCF_000485595.1 Priapulus caudatus
AACGGAGGTCATGCAATCGCTCGCGTGCGTGCGTGCGCGTGCTGTGTGTGTTCGTGTGTGTGTGTAGCCACCGCGCGATCGATAGCGCGTCGAGTCAGCGAGTGGCGAGTCAGCAGCAGCCACCAGTGAGCGGCGAGTCAGCAGCAGACGAGTCAGTCAGCAGCCGCCACCAGCGAGCCACATACATGTTACATGCTCGCGGAGGTATGCGCGAGCATGTAACATGTATGTGCTCGCTGGTGGCGGCTGCTGACTGACTCGTCTGCTGCTGACTCGCCGCTCACTGGTGGCTGCTGCTGACTCGCCACTCGCTGACTCGACGCGCTATCGATCGCGCCACCCGCTCGCTGACTCGACGCGCTATCGATCGCGCGGTGGCTACACACACACACGAACACACACACGCGAGCGATTGCATGACCTCCGTTTGCGCGGAGGTAATGACATGAGAAGACACAGCGCCACCTACCAGAACAGTGCTGCCACCAAACAGTCGTTTTGCGAGGAGTTTGCCTGCTTGTACTGCCACTGGAGTCAGTTCTGGTCTTCCATCCAATATGTCGCCGATGGCGTAGATGTGCGATACTGAGCTTTGGTCTGCATCGTTGCACACTATCTTTTTATTCCTGCGTAGAGGCAACAATGAACACACGACCACATCATAGAGACGAGCGATGATGACATTTGAGTTGCTGTTTTATCGTGACTAAAGTCAATTCAATGCTGCTACCAGAACATATATTCAACAGTCGCTGACACTTTGCCCACAGCTACAACTTGCCAAGTACATGAATTATGGATTTTTCATGGCTGGTTTGGAATCATGCCAAAGGCACCTAGGTAGTAGAGGACGGTAGTAGAAGAGGAGGAAATAGAAGAATGCATTCTAGATTTCGTGCACTGCATCAGCGTGGTACGATCACAATGAAACAAGTGCACGAACCTGCATCGATAAGGTGATTCTGATGTGATTATACCAATAAGCCGTTTTATTGTACAGCATGGAATTTGCGAGCATAAATGCATTAGCAGGCAGCACTCGTGGAAAGCTGTGTCGTGTTGCCTATGCGTGCGTACTCGTATGTGCAAAGATAGATCGATCGCTGATGGTAGTCTGTATCGGTGTGTCACCTATATACCCCGTATGTATATATATACACTCTGCTCCCAGTGCGAAGAATTTGCGCACGTTGCTAGAGATTGGCGAGAAGATGGAGCCGGGAGGGGGGGGAACCAAGCTGTAGTGGTTTGCAGCAGTCCCACGCAGCGTATTAGCCAGCGAGCCGTGCGGCCGTGATTCGCACGGTCAGTTTTGAAACTGCACGGCCAAAAATGTGTAGCACGGCCTAAAATATTGATCTAAAGCCTTGCCTGAGACACACATACAAAAAAATCGCACTCCCAAATATTTTTTCTGCAGTCCCACAATACTCGCCTCCCATGACGTATGACACGTGACGAGCAGGGTGAGCGCAGATCATGCGAGGCTGAGTGGACAAGAGAGCATGAAGCTCACTCATTAGAGATGGCACGAAGTAATACGATCGCTAGAACGAAAGGATTCGCACGCAGGATTAGCGTTCGTAAGAAGCCACACCCACAGAGAAGTAACCTGGAGCCAAGAGACAGCGGGTAACAAAAGCCAACAGAGTGCGACTAAAGCCCCGCGCACACGTGGCGATTTTTATCGGTAGTACTGGCGATAAAAACCACCGCGTGTGCGCCGGGCTTAATGTCAAAAAGACACGGGCGTTCCTGCCACATTTCAACAAGCTCATCCTCCTACTTTTTTCCCACACCATATTTGATCACGTGCTTCAAATCATGCAATTGATTAGTTAATCCAAAAACTGTTGCCTGAATCCGTCGCCAGTGCAGCGCACACGTGGCGATTGTTCAGCGACTCGGTAACAAGTGTCATGTTTGATATTCCATCGACGAGTTTCTGGCGTCAAAATCGCCATCGCCATGCAGCGCACACGTGGCGATCTCCTGGTGATTCCGTCGCCGGCAACAAAATCGCCAGTACTAGCGATAAAAATCGCCACGTGTGCGCGCCGGGTTTAAGGTGGAATCGGCTTGGGGCATCAAGAAAAGCAGAGAAATCTTAGCGCTAACAGTAGTCAAACAAACAGCCAGGTGTCGAGTTACCGTGCTGTGGGAAGCGAGTGCGTGCTACTTGTGTGGGAAGCGAGGCCACATTGCCCGAAACTTCAGGGTAGGTACTGCCCCCCCACCCCCACCCCCGTGATGTCAGCTACCATGATGACATGGCCGGGGGGGGGGGGCAAATAGACAAGATAACAGTGATTCCAGGCTGGTTATGTCGAATGAAGCCAAGCAAGGGGACAAGAGTGACAGAGAACGGGGAAGCAAAACGATGGCTCACTACTGTCAACCAAGGCTGTTTTGCGGCTGTGCGATATAGCTGTAAGATATATGACTGTGAGATGATAGAAATAACAGGTCGTTTGTCTGGAACCAATTATCACATGCAAACATGCAAATATTTGCGAAATCAATCGCCAACACGCGACATGCTCTCAGACTGACGAGCAGTGAGCACACTTAGCAGTGAGCACACTTAGCAGTGAACATACTTAGCTGTGAGCATACCTAGCAGTGAGCATACTTAGCAGTGAACATACTTAGCAGTGAGCATACTTAGCAGTGAGCATACTTAGCAGTGAGCATACTTAGCAGTGAGCATACTTAGCAGTGAGCATACTTAGCAGTGAGCACACTTAGCAGTGAGCATACTTAGCGGTGAGCACACTTAGCAGTGAGCATACTTAGCAGTGAGCATACTTAGCAGTGAGCATACTTAGCAGTGAGCACACTTAGCAGTGAGCACACTTAGCGGTGAGCATACTTAGCAGTGAGCACACTTAGCAGTGAGCATACTTAGCTGTGAGCACACTTAGCGGTGAGCACACTTAGCGGTGAGCACACTTAGCAGTGAGCATACTTAGCAGTGAGTACACTTAGCAGTGAGCACACTTAGCAGTGAGCATACTTAGCAGTGAGCATACTTAGCAGTGAGCATACTTAGCAGTGAGCATTCTTAGCAGTGAGCATTCTTAGCAGTGAGCATACTTAGCTGTGAGCACACTTAGCAGTGAGCATACTTAGCAGTGAGCACACTTAGCGGTGAGCATACTTAGCAGTGAGCATACTTAGCAGTGAGCATACTTAGCAGTGAGCATACTTAGGGTTCAGTTGAACATTCAGCTTCTCCAGTCCCAGCTCTGTCGTGCACGCGTCACGGCCAATCGCATAAAGCACCTGCGAACACAACGAACCAACGCGAATTACACACAAACACAACATCGCTAGCATGTCGACCTGGCAGATCATTGTTCCGACCTTATTGACTGGTGATGTCCGGACACTTGAGCGCTTAACAACGAGACGATACACATTTTCACACAACAATACACAAAAGAACTCGTATTGGATAGTCCAAATGTTGGATAGACCATTACATGCAGTGAAATCACAAAATGATTTAATTTTATCAAAAACGTTATCTTTTCAGATGTTCTGGTTAACAACAGAATCTAAACACATGTTCCGGTTAACAACAGAATCTAAACACGTTCTCTTTTCAGATATTCTGGTTAACAACAGAATCAGAATATGTGAACTAACGGTATTGTAGTCCCCGACGATATCTTCTCCATCCGTGGTCTTAGCGTGTACTCGGATCACTCCGGGTTGACCTTCCTCAATCTGCTCCAGCTGAAACAGTGATGATAAGCATTGCTATATCTGTACCGCTCTGCTGCATCAATGCAACCTGCGCTTGTTACGCGTTCATTGCGGCTCAACGATCTTATAGACGATTAATGAATTAAGTAATTAATGATCTTCTGTCTTTTCCGTGACTGCACCCTTTGAGCAGATCGATGAATGCTGTTAAATCACACATTGTAGTCCAGTTTCAGATCAAACGGAAAACGTGCCAATACAAGAATCATCCACACGCACTTCACAAAATGCTATTGTGCTGTGCTATCTACAATACATTGTACGTAACATAGCTAGTACTAAACGTAACAAATTTTCACGTTTACTGCGATTAACCATTGTAACACTAATTATACAGAGTATGAGCCACCCGGACCCAAGAATAAATGGTATAAAGACACTAAAAAAGGCTTATGCTTGCGCAACTGGAAAGAGTCACTGACAATCGACAAACAAAGAGTGCATACCTTTGTGGGAACAGCCCCACGAATGAACTTGACGCCGTGGTTTTCCATGTAAGCGCCGACTTTCTCTGCCATCTGCTGGTCAAAGCCACGCAGCAGAATCGATCGTACCATCACAGTGACATCCATGCCTACACACAGACACAGTGTGCATCATAACATGATTACTTCAGGCCCACTGCAAATCCTATTGTCCACTAGCAAATGTGTACTTACGGCTATTACTGGTGCACATCAGTAATTACACATCAGTAATTAAACAACAGTAATTTCCGCGCGTTTCCGAGAAGAGTACTCGTCCGCTTAATTGTGATGATCCCCGCTAGAGGGCGCACCTAGTCCAGCGAGGAATCCCGCACACTCCAGCGACACGTAGGAGGCTCCCACGCACAACGTCTTGCCGGGGCTGTACGGCAGCGAAAAGAGATCGTCACTGAAACACGCACGTCAGACACAGTGAGAGTAAGCAGGGGTAGAAATAAGAGAAAAAAAAGAGATGGTCGGACCGTCTAGTTCGAAATTTAGATGGTCCTCCTAAATTTTAGATGGTCCTCCTAAATTTCAAATTGTTCTCATTGTTACATCATGCTAAATATATGCTATGGTCAACACTGGATTTGCAATAAGCGAAACTTGGAAACTTCAAAGAAAATTACCGTAAAATGGGACCAAAATATTCAATGGTTTTCCATTGACTTTGAAAATCGGTGGGTCCTCCTGATTATTTGATAGCCCCCGGACCATCGGACCATCGCTTATTTCGACCCCTGGTGAGCGCTGCAAGCGGCGAGCGGCAACAACCAGATGCGAGGAAAGGGTTAATTGTTAGGGTCTACCTAATACATGGTATACATCAGGGTAAAAAATACACGGGAGCGATGAGCGATTCGCTCTTCAAACCTCCGAATCGCTCCCGTGAGGTTCAAAATAGCTCCCGTAAAATTATTGACGAGAGCTATTTCTTCCGCAGACTTGAAAAAGAGCTCCCGTGAAAAAAAAGTATTTTTTCCCCTGGTATACATGGACCAACCGGTCACCAGAGGTGTCCTGATCAGGAAAACGTCCTCATAGTAATTTGTGAATGAGTCCCGGCGAGTAGTGGAGACCACTTTTCAAATTAAAGCCAGTGTAATGCCGTGTTGCATGATCAATATTCAGACAATCCGATACGTTACTGAGATATGCACACACACGTGAGTGCACGTGTAACTATAGCTAGCACCTTGCTCCTTGCTCACTTCCCCGCATGAAATAGGAGAAAACGATCCCTGCTGAATGCTGCCATTGACCGAGCAACACGGCGGTGATGCGTTTAATTTCAAAACGATCCTATTCATGGCCATGCACGCAATATTTAATAATCTGCGTGACTAATGCAGTCGTGTGGATTACGGATAAAATCACGGCGTAATTGGTTCGATATATTCTCGGAGCCACCTGGGGGGCTTCTAACGATGCTTCCCTAGCATATCAAAGTAGGAGTTGCATAGACACGTCGACTTGCAGTTCTCGTAGGAACTGTAGGACGCTTCAACACAATTCCCCATAGGAGCCACGAGAAAACTTCAGTTGACACTGCATTACCACGTGCCCACACTCACCACTCTTTAGGAGCTGGCACACAATTCCCTACAGATGTAGAAACGCAGGCAACAGCGCAGCAACAGTGGATTGTATCAGAGAGGGAGGATGAAATAAGTCTAACTGGTGTCCATATTTATTGATGCGCTTTTATGTTTGTTTGTTTTCTCACAATGGTCCTGATTTAAACATTCACCGACTTATCAAGCTCAATCGCATGTTTGAACGTCTGTCTCTCCACTGAGGAAGCCCACAATTCTACAGCAGCCACAGCCGAACACAATCACGAAACAATCAACAGACAAACGCACTCAGTGGATTGTGGCTGCCACGCTTTCACCGTTCACCTAATGATCGAGCATTTCTTGACGAATCAACCGGCAGACAACCGCACTGTCTAGTTCTCAGCTGATTGCGCCTGCCACGCTTTCACCGCTCACCTAGTGATCGAGCATTCCTTGACAAAACAACAGACAGACACGCGCATTGTCTAGCTCTCAGCTGATTGCGCCTGCCACGCTTTCACCGCTCACCTAGTGATCGAGCATTCCTTGACAAAACAACAGACAGACACGCGCATTGTCTAGCTCTCAGCTGATTGCGCCTGACACGCTTTCACCGCTCACCTAGTGATCGAGCATTCCTTGACAAAACAACAGACAGACACGCGCATTGTCTAGCTCTCAGCTGATTGCGCCTGCCACGCTTTCACCGCTCACCTAGTGATCGAGCATTCCTTGACAAAACAACAGACAGACACGCGCATTGTCTAGCTCTCAGCTGATTGCGCCTGACACGCTTTCACCGCTCACCTAGTGATCGAGCATTCCTTGACAAAACAACAGACAGACACGCGCATTGTCTAGCTCTCAGCTGATTGCGCCTGCCACGCTTTCACCGCTCACCTAGTGATCGAGCATTCCTTGACGCCGGGGATGTTATCGTACCGCGGCCGCATTCCCATCGCTAGCACAAAGCGCTCGGCAGTAATGATCGTCTCCTTATTGCGCCGGCCGATCGCCTGCAAGTGTGCGGA
>NW_014577932.1:26856-34181 GCF_000485595.1 Priapulus caudatus
GCACGCACGCACGCACGCACGCACGCACGCACGCACGCACGCACGCACGCACACCCACACTTATTATAAGCTGAGAGCAACACCGGCACTTTATAGATGTATACACGGGCCAAGCTGAGACATAAATGTCCTATTTCCTTTTAGAGGCAATGAGGGTGAACTGACCAACATGGCAAGGATCTGTAATGCACCTGCATCACCCTGGCCTCAGCTAGAACTTGAAATAGCTTTGCGTGCGTGCGTGCGTGCGTGCGTGCGTGCGTGCGTGCGCCAATTTCTTACTATTGCTGAAAGATTACTTTCACTGCAAAGGTCTCGAATGGAACCCCATATATATATATGTATAAATATGCACATGATAAGCTGCAAAAATCTTTCTAATAAAAATGTATCTTTATGAAGCGCCCGCCTGCTGTATCGTGACGCAGACTTCGCGGGACAAAAATGCAAGAGTTAGGTTTGGAGGCTAGTGATGCTAGATAAGAGATACGCACCCTCGGACTTGTTCACTTGCCAGCCGAAGTGCTTTGCATCGACCAGGCTCTCTCCCAGCAACGACGCCTGATGCATCAGCTTCTTCGGTATGCATCCCACGTTGACGCACGTCCCTCCTAGACCTGCAACGTCAACCGCCAAGTGATCAGAGAAAATTCTGCTAAGGCAATCAACGAGTGCAGACACTGCAGAGATGCCAACACATATTTGAAGCAATCTGTAGTTTCTGGTCATCAAATTAGTAGTTCGAGGGTCGCGTAGTGACCCGAGTTTGCTAGGGGGGTCCGGCATGCCACCCGGAAAAAAATTTTGATTCTGAGATGCAATTTCCTGCATTCTGAGGGTCAAAAATGACAATAAATTGACAAGAACAAAAAAAATTTCGATCACAGTGAAATTCGTAGTTTGATACAAACTCGTCGTAGTGGTGCAAAAGGAATAGAAATTCGTATAAAATACGGAAAATCGTAGTGGTTGGCATCTCTGCGAGTGGCTCACGCTGGCAAAGCATGGTGTCCACGCACCTACAGAAAGCGTGTGAGAAATTAACGAGCGTACAGTATGGAGGGCATGTGACTTTCATGCATCCCAGGAGACCATGTGGCGCTATGACAGCAACACAAATCAATGTCTGGCTGCCACTGGTGACAATCTCAGCTGCACCCACAGTAATCATTCGACAAATTAAGCACCTTTGACGTACACCAGGTGATCCCATCAGATTAATTCGATCAGATCAGTGGAAGATATCAGATCACGTACGCGACGCTCAACGCACACACGCACACGACGCTCAACGCACACACGCACACACCTGACGGCAGTGATAGGATAAATTTAAATAATCAAGCTCACGTGCGTGAATAATTGAAGCTAATCATTATTAATTAATAACGTATTACACATCTAATAACTCTCTAACTAATAGTATTGCAACAACATACAATTACTGCATGGCTGCAAGCAAAACATGGAGTTTCGTTTTGTGGACCCAGAAAACGTGCGTTTGCTCAGTCTACAAAACTCTAGCAATATAACTATAAGTCTAGCAAATAATATTATTACCAAGGATAACTGTAAGCGGTGTGACAGGACACCAGGACAACAAGGATGATTCAACACAGCACACTAGGTTTAGTCTATCTATAATTTACAAGGCATAACTCAATAAACAGAAACTCAAACATTGCCTTAAACATTTCATAACCCTCTTCCTTAACTGTTGTTTTTCCAATTCATAATCACAATCCTCACAAATAAATTGAAAAGTTAATAAAGATTCTGAAAACATCAGGGAGTAATTTTTTTCTACAAAAGCTGTTGTAAACAAATTAAATGCCAATGACACATACTGGCAGAAAAAAAGAAATTTCCCCCTATTTTCCCTTATATAGTATCCTCTGCCATTTGTTCCAGAGCAGTCTCCTTTATCAGGTTTGTGATCAGTAGTAAGAACCAGTGTTTAGCTAGAGGGCAGCACCACTCATCAGACAACATTGATTTATGTTTCATGGCATGATCTGAACGAATGCATCTAAATTATTTCCAACAACAATGCAGTATTTTCTACAGCCAAAATATACTCTACGCAGATGATAGCAGAGGTGTGAGAGAGATGTGATGACCAGGATGTAGACTGAACATGACTTACCCCAAGTTGTGCCTTTAGGTGAGGGCTTCACGAAGTCCAATAGAACTACCTTCTTCCCCAGTTTTGCCGCTTGCTGGAAGTCAAACAACGCAGATTTAAAATTTTGATATATATTTAATTATTATTTCTGTAGTGTGTAGCCCGATCGCTCCCACCCCTCTCCACCCACACCACACACATAAACACACACGCAAGTTAGTACACGTATGGACGTACGCACGCACGCACGCACGCACGAAAGTACACGCACGCACGTACGCACGCACACACGCACAGCACACAGACAACAGGTCAGGCTATGGTGCACCGAGCATCACAAGATTGTATAAAAAGACGTGGACGACACTGGCTGGATAACAACGATACCTTAGCAGCAGCCAGGCCTCCAGACCCACCACCGATCACACACAGGTCGTAGTCATACTGCTGTGTGGGTGGCATGATCATACTCAATAGCCGGCCCTGTTCGTGGGTTCTCACTGTCGTCTCAGCGCCCCCTGTCAACATAAAACAACACATGGCAGTCTTCGAATTTAGCCGAGCGTCCGACGCCCGAGACGTGTAGAAATCTCGGATGTAACCACTGCAAGCTTCCTTGCCTGACGGGCTCCTGCTGTTAAAAACGCATATTAAACTATAACGCAACTGGCCATTAACTAAAGGTTTTTAATTTTAAAATTACGAAATGTTAACACTGGAAACGAATGGCGTCTAGACGTTGTCTGACCCAGTGTAGAATTCATTACTCTATATTCCAAAAATATTCCTGCAAAATATATGGTTTTTCGTGAAGCCTGACATGGATTGTACTTCTGCACTGAATAAGGCTGCCTTTTACTTAGGCAAGCATTTATATTTGTCCGCTTGACTAACAACTAGTAGCAACTAGTAACGTTCAACTGATCGTGTCTCTATAGCGATGATCATGTGATACATAGTAAAGAATTTATTGGCTTGCGTGTCCACTGGCTTCGTGATACATTGATTCCTCAATTTAGTTCCATGAATCTATTTAGCATCCTGTATTATCAGGAGTTCATGAATAGAGATCTCTTCTAGTATCACTTCTATTTAAATATATATATATACACTAAAATGCCAAAAATGTCATTCTGGTACATGCATCAAGTCCAACCTGCCACACACACGTACTGTCTAAGCCTGTCTACCCTTACTCACCAAGATGTTTCCCGTTTATGAATACGTTTGGCACGGTACGGTGTCCGGTTATTTCAAAAAGGGCTTCTTGGATCTCTGCTCCATTTGCTAGGGGAAAAAATACGAAGAATAATTATAAATCAGCACACATGAATATGATGGCACTGGCGTTAATGCAATCACTCTGTGCAATGCAATGCAATTCACGATATGATTATGTGAACTGAAAGTATTTCGACAAATGCTCTTTCTAATTTTCACTCCTCTCTTTCAAAGATTAATTTTTAAGATCTCTTAAGATTTCTAACGAGGGCACATTTTGTGACGATATCTCTCGCAGCATCACTCACAAACAGTTGTCATTAGCCGCCTGCAGACCACAGCTTAATGATTTAGTATTGTGGGTGAGGGTGGGGTGGGGGGTGAGGTGCCACGCACCTGGGTGCTTGCTACGATGTGTGGCAGGCCTGATCAATGCACTGGTGTGCCGGGAATGGGGAATGCTGGCCAGATAACAACCTGCGAATTCAGAGTGAGGCAGCAATTTATGCAAATATTGAGCGAGGCGGACGAAGGAATGAGCAGGGTCACTTCGCTTATCATATACAAAGAAAAACACTGATAAAGTTCAATCTGCAATATGTCACTGGTGACGAAACTAACTGGAAATCATTCACGGAGTAGATTTGAAACTAGCAATGACGTTTGCGCCATTCAAAAGAAATGCAATTTTCACAGGACTAAGTGGCCTGACAACAGAGAATATGTGATTATGACATTTGCTCAATTAAAACGCTTAAAAGTTTCATCGCTTGAAGAACTCAATTAATCAGAACACTATTGACTAATCTGCCTCTACCAACACAGCACACCTAAACAGCATGTACAAATATCAAGAGCTCCAGGAAAACAACGTTTGACTTTTGAACTTTTAAATGTTGGCTCACGGCAAAATGGAGTGAGTGATACCATACTGAATATGAAAAATATATATTATTAGAGCACTATAGTCATGTCATCAATCTCTACATAAAATTCTTTTCTAAATTTACCACTGTAGTGTAAGATTACTTTCGCTTTTCTGGCAACAAACTTGATTGCCCGGAAAAGGTGTACATATAAATGTTAACGTCAACACCTATAATAACCTACTCGTCAAAATAAAAAAATACCAAGAAATGTTTAGACTAGAGATCCAGTTCACGATGAAACATTTATAAATAGTTAAGACAAGACACTGGGATCACGCTAGCCTAAATATAGCATCCAGGCTTGTGCTATCACCCCTCATGTCCTACGGCTATTCTATACCTGAATTTTAGAATTACTTTAAATCATAATCACGTACATCCTGTACATCTGGTGAAGTCATGATCGCTAGGTGTTGGTTGCGAGCCAAGTTGGGAAGCTGAGAAGGGTACATAGCTACAATCTCCCAATGTCCATTGAATTAGAGAATACTCGCCACAACACACACGTTTAAGGTATCAAATACAATCTCGGTATAGAATCATACACACCGTCGAGTGAACGCCTGAGGCCTGTACAGCAATCATGGTTAGCGCGAACACAAATGCTTGGAAAGGGAGGCCTTGTCGATCCCATCCCCACCAGGCAGCTGGGCGCAGTTTTTAAGTTACGTCCTCGAATCCCACTAATACCAAATAGTGATGCGGGGATGTTTTGCATGCACCAAAATACATACACACCGTGCACAAAATATCCGAGCGGCAATTCACACGAGGTTAGTCATCCTTAGAACACTTACGGGGGACAGGCATTCATCACCCAGTGTACACAGGTGGTGGTATTCCCTCCTGTTCAGGTACCGGCCAATATCTCTGTCATCTCTTTGCTCTAATTTCTAAAGCTTTCGAGCATATAATCAAGAGCGCATTAACCCCTCAGCGGGGTTAATGCGCTCTTGATATAATCTATTCCTCTGTAATGAGCCACTTAGACTTACACGAGATTCTCTCTCACCATAAACATAACTCCCTCCTCAGTTTCTCCCCTGCTACTCAGCTACTCCATTTTTTAAGTTAAAGTGATTACGTCACCGACACCGTAAATACTAAAAATAAAAAAATATTTCCACTTTTTCACAAAACATAAGTAATTCTGTTCACTTTTTATGGTTAAATTGCTGCATTATACTTCCTATTTTACTATAATGTTCGATGTGAACATACACTCGTGACTCATACATAGCCCATAGCAAGCAATTAATGTCAGGAACATAATATCAAATCGTCCAGGGTTTTTTGGATTTTTAATTAGTTGAGAAACAATCTTATCTGGTAAGAATTTAACAATACGTTTAGTCCCGTTAGTTCTTACTTTTAATGTAAAAAAATGGCAACAAAAATTTTAAAAATTTTACCATCGAAAATTCGTGACGTAGTCAATTTAATAAGCGTCCTTCGTCGCTGGACATTAAATCTCGACAAGTCTCAACAGATCGCTGCTGTGTGTTTGGACTTCTTTCAACAAGGTCTCTATGACTGTCTGATCCTTAAACTAATTCCTATGCGATTGGATATTATACCTTAACCTGGATTACTGACTTCCCTAAGGATAAATCCCGAATTGTTTGTGTCAATGGCATGAATGCCAATGTGGTTGTGGGTACATCAGGCGTACCCCGGGTTCCGTGCTTGGCCCACTACTATTCTTAGCAGTTATAAATGACCTATTAAGTGAAACCGATAACTTCGCTTCTATGTGCCTTTTCGCCGCTGATGCAGTTCTTTACTGTTTGGATGACTTAGTAGCCCTGCTGAGTACCCTTATTCGTGTTCAACAATGGGCTTCAACCTGACGCTTGACCTTCAACCCTGATAAATTCTACGCATTATCCGTTCTAAATCACACTAACCTTTACCTACTCACTTTATCTTATCACCTATGACTAAATACCTATCACTTACTCCGACGTACAAATATTTGGGTGTTATTATAAGCAGTGACCCTTCTGGAAAACCCAGGTCAATTACATTTTTTCAAAATGTCACTTACTCCTTGGGTATGCTATGCCAACGTCCTGCTCTGTTGGCACTAAAACCAAGTCCTTGGCCGCTGAAGCCACGGTAAAAATGCTTTCACATCTTGTTTGATGAAATTATCACCTCTCCCCCACTATCATGCTCAAATTTCCTCTTCAAATTGCGTTTCTTTGTTTCGGTAATTCCTTACTTGAACTCGTTCCTGTTTATCTATAGTAAACAGCGACTTAGAATTCTTCTCTGCTGTTGTTTGAAGTGTCGATCTAGCAATCTGATCGACGTCAAATTAACTCTGCCTTCATTATAGTCCTATGGACTCTGAAGAATTACTATTAGTAGATAAGGCTAATGATCAATTCTCTTATGTCGATAGTCAGCATTATACATTTGGATAAATGGTTTTATGTAGAGAAGTTTCATTAAAGTAGAAAATGTGAAATCTTGCATGCAGTTAGAGTTTCGTATTTCGAGGCAGTTTATTAATTGTATACAATGAAATTAAATTTTACGTTAAAATTAAAAGCTACAATATTAGTTTGTTATTGAAGCTGTTACTACGCAGAATAAAAGCGAGCACAATATCTCTAGCGTATGAATGCAAAGAATGGCTTAATTCATTTACAAAAAATCCATTTGGAAAATAGGTTATGCTAGGTTTACATTATGTTTCCGGCGGCGACGGCAGCGCCATTTGCCCGAAACGTAGGGCGCAGTGGGATTTTGGCCATTTTTTCTCTGTATTCAAGTCTGTTTCAGGTCTTGCCAAGTTTTCTCACGGTGTATCACGGTATCCGTGACGGGCCGTGGGGGGGGGGAAAGAGGCTGAGTCCCGGAGGCTCCAAGGCGCACTACGGTTCGGCCCGCGGTCTACCACGGATGCCAGTACGTTCCCTCCCGGCCCGTCACGTTCTGATGGGGTCCCTCACGTTTCTCACGTTCTGATCAAGGTCTGACACGTTTTTCACGTTCTGTCAAGGCTTTCTACGGAGGAAACGTGGACGCCGGGCAGCTTTGGA
>NW_014577932.1:35293-45994 GCF_000485595.1 Priapulus caudatus
AAAAAGGAAAAAGGGGAAAAATCGCAACAGTGCATCGTAGACATTCGAAAGTGTATAGTCAGCCGAAAACACAGAGACACGAGTCATACGAAAAGTGTCAAAGTAACAAATCCATTTGTGTTTTACGAGAAGGACACGGCTTGTTAAACCAAATGAGAGAGTGCTAGTACCTTCGAAGTGGTAGAAGCTAGAAGAGAAAGAAGTGGTAGAAAAAGCGCAAAGGGACGAAGTGACAGCAGATTCAAACCAAAGAGACGAGAATCTTAATCAAGCCATTGAAAACGTTACAAGATTAGGCCGTGTATCTAGAAAACCTAGGAGTTTTAGTTTTAAATTCTTGTAAACTGCGTGTTACAATATGTACAGTTGTGTACTATGTATGTAATGGCCTCGACCTGAGTCCTCGAGTCCGAGTCCGAGTCCGAGTCATTGCACTCCGAGGCCAAGACCGAGACCGAGACCGAGACCAAGGAAAACGGTCTCGAGACCTACAACACTGCCGAGCATCAGACACACCTGTTCGTATGCGCTATTCGTCCGAGCAGTTGTTGCGCATGCGCTGTTCATGTTGTATTACATAAATGTAATATAATGCTAGTCTAGGGAGGCACACTAACCTAATGCCCGAAGTTTTCCGCGAAGCGAATTTCCCGCGTAAATCGCGGAAGGGGAAGAGAAAGCGGAAAACTCAGTCTTGAAAAAAGATGTAAAAATTAACGGACTAGGAGCCTAGGACACACTGTGCGATTTTCTACGCTGGCCACTTGCGATCGATAAACACGGTGCGCGCGGGTCGGGCGGGCGTGCGTCTCACGGCAGCGTATTTCGCTTGCGATCCCATACGCCTGACTGATCGCTCGCATTCAACGCGTTCAACCGGTTTTTCATCGCTTGCATACAAATACACCAGCGCGCCCAACAATAAACAATCGCGTTCAAACGCGATTGTTTTTAGTGCTCAGCCAATCCAGTGTAGCAACGAAAGCTAGGAACCCCGTTGGACACCAGACAGTGTGTGCAGATGTACGCGCAACTCATACGGCGCTCTAAATCTATTAGCTAGCGTATTCAAAACTATTCATGCATTCATCGCACCACACGTATAATACCGCATGCTTTGGAGTTTGCTCGAGTCAAATTATGTTCTGCATGCTTAGATTGTTAAATTGAATTGATCGAATCATTACAATGCCGCCCGAACCAAAACGTAGCAGCAAATTAAAGCATGAATTAAAAAAAATTAAGGCTTTTCTAAGCTTTTGGTGAAATTTAGAATGGCGAAATTTAGAAAGCAGAAGAAAGCAGAATTTGAGATTTGTAAAGCAGAAGAAAGCAGAATTTGACATTTAGAAAGCAGAAAACTTGAGGCCCTACCCTAACCCTAACACTAACTATAAACCGGTTCTCTTATTATACGCTCTGCGGTTTCGTATATATACGCGAGTGATAGTACCAAACACTATCTATGGTGTATAACCACATACGCAACGAATGTATGCATATGCAGGGGCGTCACAGCCGTAGGACTGCCGTAGCAAAACGCTACGGGCCCCCAGCCTAAAGGGCATAAAATAATCAAAAATCTAAAGGGTAAATAGCATTTTAGAGCGTCTAGATTTAAAAATTGTCTTTTAAAAAAGACCCCCACTTCACACTTGCTACCTACGGCTGAGACCTACGGCACTCGTGCCGTGCGCCTGCGGCATGCAACATGAACAGCGCATGCGCAACAACTGCTCGGACGAATAACGCATACGAACAGATATCCACGTCGTACGGAAAGACCAAGCGGCAGAAGCGGAACAAGAGCTTTTCAGGTATATTTCGTAAACAATGCAAAAATTCGCCAAATGCTACGTACGGCCTTGTACTGTAAGTGTAACTTATTCAACCAGGTGTTAGCGAACGGGTGTATAACGTAAACCTGGCAGGGAAACAGAACAGAAACTATTAATGTTTTACCGGCATTCGGCATGTCTGTGCCACAGCACAATAGACTGGTTCCGCGATGTAGGGGCTGCGGTGGCTGCCACTGCGGGGCGATTTACGCCGCCGTCTACAAACAACACCAAGTAGGACTAAAACTAAGAGTAGATAATAACTAATGTTATATTAGCTACTGTTACTAAAACTAAAAGCGTCAACTACTAGCATCTTGCTAGCATGCAACTAGAGAATTATCTCATCTGGATTATAGCACTATGCATGCTGTAGCTCTAGTACTATACATGTACTATTATATAGGGTATTATAGCACTATGCATGCTGTACTGTAGCTCTAGTACTATGCATGCTGTAGCTCTACCTCTAGTACTATACATGCACTATTATAGAGTACTATAGCACTATGCATGCTGTAGCTCTAGTACTATAGCACTATGCATGCTGTAGCTCTAGTACTATAGCACTATGCATGCTGTAGCTCTAGTACTATGCATGCTGTAGTTCTAGTACTATAGCTCTAGTACTATAGCACTATGCATGCTGTAGCTCTAGTACTATACATGCACTATTATAGGGTATTAAAGCACTTAGCTCTAGTACTATGCATGCTGTATCTCTAGTACTATAGCACTATGCATGCTGTAGCTTACATTAACTGCCGCCAGCTGATACATCTCAAACTTACGCTCAAGGGGTCGTTGTCGTATCAGGTACTACAGATTCATGTCACTTCCGACTGGCTAATCGATATAGTTTATACACAAGTAGTGCTACCAGAGCTTGTTCGTACAGAAGGACCCTAACTTCCCTAACCGCTAACCCGTAAACAGTACCTTCATATGAAAAATATAAACATGAAGTATGTTAATACGTAACAAATCCTTAAACTGACCGTCGGGGTACAATCTGTAGCTTACGCTTGATCGCACCTCGACAACGACCCAGTCTGCCAACGCTGTACTGGATGACCAAGAAACGCAGCGCTGCGCGCACGGAGAAACGATACAGTTCTGAGCCGTCGGGCTGCTCCGCTTGTACGCGAACAAATCGACACGCCCCGGGTCGTAACACTAATGTACATAACGCGGGCGGGTCCGTTGCTCTGTGCTACATCGTATTGTCTACATATCGCTCAGTCAGCATGGAAACGAGCGGCAAGAGCGACAGGTACATCGAAAGCCATTCTGTTAAGTTTGCCGCATACAAACACCCTAGTAAGATCATGTGGATAGGCCTCCATGAAGTGAGGGGTCACCCCTGCCACAGCTGCGAAGAAAGCAGGTGATGCGTCACCATCCCCTGGGTGGGGCCGGGCGGCTAAAGGAACATAGATGTTATCGGATTGCGGTAGAGGCAGGCGGTACGGCGTTAGGACATTACTGTAGAAGTGGAGCCTGGAAGCTCCCGGGCGGAACCAAAATCTCGCCCGGTTAAATGTTGGAGCAATTACCGGTGGCGGAACTATCAAATAACAAAGCGTGCGCGCAGGGGCGACATGCCGCTCAAACTGACGCTGTAAAGTAGCTGGGTATTCTTTGATAAAAACTCGAACTGGCAACTGAACAATGCTGCGCCCTCCACCACCGCGTTTCCCGCGCTCAGCAGCATACAGTAAAACACCCGCGGATAAGAACATAGATTTTTCAAGTGAGCCCTCAATATGTCTCTTGATGTACCAATGGTGTTTACTTGATCAAAATTAGGCTCAAAACGGTTCTTAAAGTAGGTTTTAATTGTTTCTATTTTAATATGTATAAGCTTATACTTGATTCAAATTGATCTGTTAAAATTTTCTTTACAAGGACTGCAATTTTGGCTAATTAATACCCATGATGGCACAGTGTAAGGTTTTTCAGTGCTTACCATACTAGTATGATACAGTAGGTATCACAGGAAAACAAAACAATATGCAAAAGATGCGTGCCAAAAAAACGCTGCTGGCACATTCATCGCCGTCTATGTTGAGCCTCGTTCTTTTTTTATTACCTGTTGTTTCTTTGTTAAGTCCGATCATCTGCCCATGGCGAAAAATAGAACCCTACTTTAAACTCTTAGCTAAACAGCCGTTCCTTGATGGGTAAGGGGGTCCTAAATGGGGAAATTTAGCGCCTAACAGGTTCTTAAAACGATGTTCTTATACGTGGCGTCTTTTAGTGTAGGGGTATATCTCAGGATACTAATAATACAGATCTAAGATCTATGATAAGCTTAGCGCTTTGCGTGATACCGGTAGTACAGTAAGAAAGATACAGCTGCTGTAACTTTCAATTGACTTTGCTATATTAACATGTGATCGCATTGGGCATATTGGCTTGACTCGAGCGCGAGCTATTAGTGGGTGTGGGGGAGGCGTGGGGTTTAGGGGCAGGGGGAGGCGGGGCTCGTGATAGGCAAAAGCAGTTGCCGCCGAGACTGGCGCGGTGCCAAGTGTCATCAATAATCAAAGAAGGCAGCGGCCGGTTCAGTGCGTGATACCTCACTCTTTGATGTTGACGTGAAATCCTACCGGCTTAAAATTCCAAAGTATACTCAGGGCCAGCGGCCGAGAATTTCGCTCAGCTGCGAGTTAACAACAGTCTTGAATTGCAGGTTTGCCAGGCCGCAATAATTATTGATTAGAATAGTGCCATTACCCCCATTGCATGTGCGTAGATGGGCGTTGCCCCCGTGTTTTTGCTACCCCACCGGCATTCAGGCGTGCTATTACCAGCCGTGCTAAATACAGGGCCGGTGGCTTACTCAGGGGGTGCGCTTTAGAAAATAATATTATTTATGGAGCGTAAACCTTTTTCAACAAACATCTGCCTAAGTTGCCAATTGACACTGCCCTGCAACTGTTAGCCCTTACATCCACAATAGCAAAGCCAGCTTTCAGTCCTTTGTTAATCCAGTCAAGCAAATCGGATGTTTTAAAGCCTGCTCGTTGAGCGGTTCAAAAGGTTATCCGAACTTTACTCTTCGCTATGTTCAGCGGAAGAAGTTACATTTTATGTCCTTTCAATACGCCATAAAAATGGTGGTTCACGCCTGAAAGCAAAAAAGTTCTTTCAATCGCTCCGTCAGACCACTGTCCTTAGAAAAATGTGCTAGAAATCTGCCCCTGTGCCCCATTAGACTTTGACGCCTGTGACTCCCAATTATCGGCACCACGTGGATGCTTTTTCCTCCATGATGCGTGGGCTGGGGGGGGGCGGGCCGGTGGTGTGGGGGGCGGGTGTGGGCGCGGGGGGCGGTGGCGGGGGGGTGTGGGGGCGGGGTGGGGCGTGGGTCTTGGGGGCGCCTTCTGTTGGCTGTTGGGGTTTCGGTGGTGGTTGTGGTGATGCGGGGTCCCAGGGGGGGGTGGGGTTCGCGCCGTATACCAGGCTTTCAGATTGGAAAAGTACAGGGAGGACTACTAATGACTCCCCTAGGACACCATAGGCGGCGTCTTTTCACGCCTCCATACGATCACACCCTTACAGAGGCATGATGGAGAGCTCCACTAAGAAATCACACCCTACAAGCCAAGACACACTGCAGCGACAGCGACCGCCGACCCTCCAAACCGAACAATCGGGTCGCCGCGACTGGCCCGCCCAGCCACACTGCAGCCTGACAAACGACCCGACCACCGCTAACGGACCAAAAGGTTTCACCAGCCCCTCACCACCCAGTCCCAGTGCCACAGTGGCCAACCATGGAACCAAACGGGCCAAAAAATCTCACTGCTGACTGCCTTTCTAAATGAAATTGCCTGTAAAAAACGCTCTATGGGTATAACGATAAGTATAATAAAGAATTTTATACGCCAGAATATGTATACGAACGTCTGATGGCTGACCGTAGGCCTTGCCACGGCTTTTCGGTTAGATGGCCGATCACTGAGGGTTCGCCGATTGACCACCGTTTCTGACAGGCGTGCGAGTTACCAAGTTAGCGCTGGCGACCAGGTCTACTATCCTGCGCATGCATTGGTTTGATAATTTTATGACGTAATCGCAATGTTCAACGTGCCGATAGCAAACGGACTGTGATTGGCCATTTGGTAAAGTGATCGCCGGCGAAAGTCGCTCGGCGCATCAATAGAAACGTTTCTAAATATTTTGGTCGTCTGGAGGTTTCGGCCGGTCGTCGTCGCTGTCAGGGCTGTGCAATGGCTCCTCATAGGAAAACAATAGTTCTGAATTTTCTTGAAAAGTCGTTTGTCGTACGGGTCGGTCGTTGTCGCTGCACGTGTTCCTATCGGCCTTTAAGAGGCATGATGGAGAGACCTCACTAAAAAATCACACCGTTTTAAAGAGTGATGATGGAGAGCCCTCCTTGAGGGCTCTCCGTTTCATGCCTCTTGCCGGGTGTGATTGCATGAGTCATGACCAATCAGCCCAGTCCTAGAAGGTTGAAAATCCAAAAAACGAAAATTGGATGTCATAGTCAATCCACTGATTATCCATTCATCTTCACCTTCATTCATTCAATGCTTCGTCATGATTACCATTTCTTCGTAAACACTCACACACCCAACACTAGCACACAGCATAATAATAGAAAGTTTGATCGGATGTAAAAGAATAAAGCTTGTTTATTTATTCTGATTTTCATCCTTAAGGTCTGCATGATTTCCAGACGGAAATATGCATCACAAATCCATCCCCAACAAACTAGCCCCAATTACCTGTCGTACGTCAGTTAGCCACGGTATGTAGCCCCTCCAGCCCTACGACTGTTTCACGTCCGCGCAGAAACCACTCTCTGGCCACGCCGTATAGTGCGAAAACGAGCCGGCGCTAACTTGGGGCTACGTCGTAACGGTACCTGTATTGACCCGTGTTCTAGTCTGTAATAAAACCCCAGAGGGGTTCGTAACCCTGTACCCTCTTTGCCATACGTTAATCTACTACACACCACAAATTGTGTGTATGCCTAACCTTTTTGACCCCCCTACAATTGCGACAACTCTATAGAGCCGCTATTTCAACATAATACACATACTTTTTGCTCGTCGCGCTTTTCAACCACTTTCTTATGGAGGCGCGATGTATTGCGCGCACCATGGCCACAACTTTCTGGTGCCGGGGCACTGGAGCGCGCTATTCCGAGCGATCGTCGCCCCTTTTAGAAAATTTGAAAGCCTGCCTATACACGACTTCACGCAGCCTAGGTCGAGCCGTTTAGATTTGTGCCGCAAATTCTGCATCTTCCTCCCCATAACCTTAGTTAAGGCAGGATATGTTCCCCTCTCTGACCTATTGACCCCCAGATCTCAACATTTCCCAACTCATTTTCGGATTACCCCCCATGTCCGACTTTCGAATCCGTACGATCGAGCCGTTCTAGATTTGCTTGCCCCAACTCGTTGACGCGACGCACCCCGCGCGGACGCACGCACCGCACGTCATGCGATTCTACCACAGCTTGCAGTCTGACTTACTGGTCAGATGAGCCTACATAAAAAAGCGGGAAAACACCGATCTAAAGGTTTCCCGTTATACATACATACATCAGGCGTTCTCCAAGCCTTTTTCCATTATACGCGATGCGCGCCCGCTGCCTGCTTTACGCGTCCACGCCTGCCCAAATCCGCAAAGGCCGGTTTGCCGCTTCACTGCCTGCTAGGGCGTCTGCCGCGCCTATCGATATTTAGCAGTGGCGGCGACTCGAGACAAATAGTCCTTGAGCCGTGGGCCGCCTTCCCGCAGACTCATAACGTGCCTCTTGCGCAGAACCCATGTGCCATGCATAGCTTACATGCATACATACATACGACTACATACATACATACATGACCATACATACATACAACATACCATTACACACATACATTACACACACGCACGCTCGCACGCACGCACGCACGCACGCACGCACGCACGCACGCACGCACGCACGCACGCACGCATACACACATACAACTAGAATAGTAACTAGAATAGTGTCGGGAACATTCAATTGATCGATGCAGCAGCCTCGGCGAAATTAGCCGGCGGAAAACGTGTTACTATGTGGTACTATGTACATATACTACATACAACGTAGAACTATACACATACAACGTGGAACTATGTACACACAACGTAGAACTATACACATACAACGTGGAACTATGTACATACATCTACATGTACTACAGCTGCACTGCCGCTGCTCATGCTTTCTAGATTTTTACAGAAAATCCCGCCAGCCCTTGAGAATCGGAGCATCCATCAGTCATGCGGCAATCGTTGCCGTGGGGGGGGGGTTATCAAACATAACCGGTCCCGTGCATAAGCAGTGGCCCTGCCATGGCACCCCACCAAGATTGTGCGGTGTGTGCACTTGGTTCTTGGGGTCATATCAGTGTTCCATCGCGCGAGTGAGTGCTGAGTCATGCGCCCAGGCCAGGCAAACAGTGCAGTGCAGCGTTGGTATATTATATAAGTAGTAAGTACTGCGGTAGACAGACCAGTGCCCACCATCTTCCTGCAAGGCACACACACACGCGCGACCGGCTCCTTCTCTCGTTGTAAGTATGTACTATTCTACTAACCCGACCAGGCTGTGTGACTAACGTCAATATATACACAGTATACACAGTATTCTAACCCTAGCAATACCGTTTCTTGGAGCTACTATTCTACCTGACACGGTCACTGTTTCACAGTTTGTGTATACTATATATATATTAGTGTAAGCGTGCAACAGTGGAGCCGCGAGAGCAATGGCGGCTGGCAGCGTAGGATTTTGGTAGCGTTGCACGTAGGATTTGGACGGAATTTACAGGAAACTGTCGGCAATAATAGGTGAAAGAGAGTTGCCACGCCTGCCCGCGCAGTAGTACCATAGGTAGTACCGCACAGTTCTCCATGCATTGGTCGCTTACCAGTAATACTGTATGCGTATATAGTAAAATATCGATATCCGGATGTTGTATCGCGATATATTGAGTTTTCAAAATAGATTGCAATATACCCGGTATATCGTTACACCGGGTGCATATCTGTAGTACCTGATACGACAACGACCCCATCTGCCCAAGTACACGCTACACACCAACAGGGTCACGTAGAGTTCAGATGTACTAATTATTCACGCAAAAACGTACGTACCTAGTTTGTCTAGTTCAAGAACTTTATATTGTACTTCTAAAGAGTTGAAGAGGTGTTTTACCTGAAATACAAAAAATAATGATAAGTATAATAGCAAAGTTTTGTATAACTATATCAAAAACAGGTTTCACCAAAAAACTAATATAGACACTCAAAATAATCATCACCTAAGGCTATCTAGTTAAAAACTAATGACAGTGCTGTACAACAATTCACATAAAGCAATAACACTAACAGACAAACTGTAAATATTAATTTCAACAAATAAAACTATACATGTATACAAATTTTTGTTTCAGATATAACTGCATATGATATGTGTAACATGTGTTTTACAAATGTTGCATGAATTAGTCAGCGGAGCTAGACTAGGGGTTGTTGTGGCATCTTGTGCGGCTACATTGATGTTATAGGGAGAATGATAAACGTGTTTTAGGTCGGGCGTTTCTAGGGTCATTGTGAAATGGAGGTAGGACGCGGTTTGGGAGAACGGGTGACATGTGCGCTCAGGATGTAGGGGTTTTGGGGGTAATATATAGAAGAGCGATTAGAGGGGAGAGAAGAGAGATGTAGGAGCAGGAGAGTCTGGTTGTGGTCGCGCTGAACGAGCCCTAACGTGAAGAGCTCGATTCGGATAGGACGCTATGATACAGCATTGTCACTATTCTATATTAATATTTACGTTTACATGGCGTTCGGTTTATAAATGTATATTTGTAATCAGTCAGGAGACTGACAAGCCGATTAAATTACCAGTTTAATCGACTTGAATATGCCGGGGTGAAATGTGGCAATGCGAAATGGATTACTGTGCCATAAACAGCTAATGGCTCATTGTCTCATCTCCGAACCTGTTTTACCCAGGCAGCGGAATTATACAGAGCAACAAGGCACGCTAGCCTGGCTACTGGTTACGCTAAGCCGTGACGTCATGGAACCGGTCTATACAAGGGGCGGCCTTGGTGGCTTATGGGGGCCGGCCTATAAGAGGGAGAGGGCAGAGGATTCGAGAGAGTCGGGTGTGGCACTGGCTAGTCGACAAGCACTAGCTTGTACGTTACATCATATGTATTCAAATAAAGACGTCTATATCATGTATGATATACACAACCTCTTCGACCATCACTGTTTACGATCACTGACCGACGAATAGAGTAACGACGAGATACCAATTAATTACAATTTGCTACATATTTAATTACAATGTTCAGTAGTTATAAATGTGTGCACACATGTACCATCACAAGTCACAACCATAAAAAACCCATGCTACAGTATTTCCTTCCAGCCAATCATGGCACTGGAATAAATCACTATCCCCAAAATGTGTCGACACCAACTACCTGATATTATCAAAGGCAACGCATGCTATATAGTCACTGGCTAGCTGGTGGCACCAGCACACAGAAAAAACATCATCTAAATTCTAATGCACAGATGCGACTGTTACCAATTTTATTTGCCACAACAACATTTTGTACAGTACAAGACGATTTATATGCATGGCATTTTATAAGATGGGTATATATTATACATTAGTAACTTAGTGAAACTGAAGGGGCTTCTTCACAAAGAGAACTAGACAGAGCGCACTCAAAGAGAGTGCATACCTCGGCGAGCGTGTAACATGTATAATGTGTATATAACAGCTGGCTCGCTGCTGGCTGTTGCTGACTGGACGCCCTAAGGCGAGCTG
>NW_014577932.1:46270-53038 GCF_000485595.1 Priapulus caudatus
CGTTGTACGCTCTCCTTCTTTATATGCTCTTGATACAATGATTGGATTTTGTTAATACAGGTTTCAAGGAAAATTAGATTATGATACCACGTGTCAATCAATGCATACTTGTGAATACTATTCGCCACTTAATGCAGTAAAATTACCACTGTTATTCATTCATCGCATTGTGCGAGGGTGGCGAACGCCCTGCATATTCGTGGTTACTAGTATGAATGTCTTTCTTTGAGACAGGATTCAAGTATGTCGATACTGCGTGTGAATAATTAGATACTACGTGTCAATCAATGCATACTCGTGTGTACTACATACAATGAATGCCTTTCTTTGATACAGGATTCAAGTATCTTGACCCTCACAGCAAGCGATGGCAGAAGCTCCCCTCCTCATGCGTCTCGTGTCGGCGTCCGTCGCCGTTGCCGACCGCGCCGGCGTCATCATCCGCGACATCATGAAGAAAGGCGAGCTGGGCATCGTTGAGAAGGAAGGCAAGCACGACCTGCAGACAGAGGCCGACCGCTCTGCCCAGCGATGCATCGTCGCCTCGCTCTCCAAGCAGTTCCCCAAGGTCGCAATCATCGGCGAGGAGACGCTTGACCCGGCGGACGTCATCCCCGCTGAGTACCTGGAGGAGGGCGCGACCGCTGAGGTCCTCTCCAAGACCTGCCCGGCGAACATGACCAACGTGCGCGACGAGGACATCGTCGTGTGGGTGGATCCGGTCGACGGAACAGCCGAGTACACGCAGGGCCTGCTCGACCACGTTACCGTTCTCATCGGCGTTGCCGTCGCGGGTCGCGCTGTCGGCGGCGTCATCCACCAGCCGTTCTACAACTTCAAGACGCCCGGCGCCACGCTCGGACGCACCATCTGGGGCATCATCGGCGTCGGGACGTACGGCGTCGAGAAGGTGCTGCCGCCTGCCGGGAAGCGCTTCGTCACGACGACGCGCTCGCATCCGAACCAGACGGTGCGGGATTCCGTCGCGGCGATGCATGCGGACGAGGTCATCCTGGCGGGAGGCTGCGGACACAAGGCGATGCTCGTCATTGAGGGAGTCGCCCACGCGTACGTCTTCGGCAGTCCCGGCTGCAAGAAGTGGGACACGTGCGCTCCGGAGGCGATTCTGCATGCGATGGGAGGCCGGCTGACGGACATGCACGGCAACGACATCCTGTACCACGCCACCGTGAAGAAACCGAATGCGGGCGGGGTGCTGGCGACGATGAGCGACCACGACTGGTACGTGAAGCAAGTGCCCGAGTCCGTGAAGGCCGCGCTCGTGGCGTAGTGACGACAGACCGATCAATGTCAATCAATACATGATCAACGTCAATTAATACTCGATCAACGTCAATCAATACATGATCAACGTCAATCAATACTCGATCAATGTCAATCAATACACGATCAACATCAATCAATACGCGATCAATGTCAATCAATACACGATCAACATCAATCAATACAGGATCAAGAGGTGTGCTGCGCCAACTCATGATCAGATTCGTATTAGACACTCTAATACTCCAGGAGTGCTTGGCATGTTATTCTGAACTAGGACCTTGACTAACAGGTGTGCGCCAACCCATGATCAGATAGATTCGTATTATACACTCTTACTGCGAGAGTGCTTGAAGCATGTTGTTATTCAGAAGTACAACGAATGCACGCTCAAGGTCTTTTAGTACATATTGTACGGATATTTTCAGTTAGAAACGTAGAATTGGCACCTTTGTCAATACATAGTATAAGGCTGAAAGGCAACAATGCCGGCACCGCTTTGTGGGCAAATAGGGAACATTGTAAACATTCCTGCAACTTCTAATGTGATAATTAAATAAAGCATTAATTAACATGAATTATTGTCTATACAGTTGTGTGTATTCATTACATTTCTGTTAATAAACAAGCAGGGGTTTCCCCTGGCCTTTAATCTATGTAACTATTGTGGGGTTCGACACTTCACCTTCAAAGATCAAGCTAATTTGCTACATCCCATAAATTTTTACATTTATCTAAATCAAGTATTCATTGTCAAAGCCATGTAAATTCATAAACTATGCGTGACTCTCATTAATAATCACACCAATCATATTTTAAAATTAATGAAGCAATTAACAGCACACCTGCATTTCATGCACTTGTACTAAAGATATAATTGCTACAATATATGGGAGAAATATCTAATAAAACTAGTTCAGAAATGTTATATCTAAAAATTCGCCACCATAAAATTTAATTTTATACACCGAGTGGCGACTGACAATTTTAATTTTGTTCGTAACATCAATCTGAATTCAAGACCCGATATATACACTTACAGACTACAGTAATGTTGTCCCCTGATCAGCCATGTGACATGTCCTCATTCAAAATCAAATCAAAGACAGATACTTCTATTCTATTACTGAACGTGTGTATACAAATTTAAATGCATCATGTACATTTGGTAGCGTCTAGGGCTAAACGTTATATTTTTTCGCCACTACACACACGTGAGAAATCGATTATTGACCAATCGCACACGAACTCATTCCTTCCAGAAACTTCTAGTTTACTAAAAACAAAGATGTATCATGTCATTATTATTGTTGAATAATCAAGATATAATTCCAGATACAGCCTACTTCTAGTTACGTCTATAAACAACATCACTCTCTATACCTTAGTGAACCTTGTTTCAAATTTGAATACAGACTAAATAAACTAGCTATTGGCAATAACTAAACAAGTATCGCGCACTGACTAGTCATGAAAACTTCAGGACGATTTCTGCACGACTTTATTGATCTGATATTTACTCTGCTCTTGAAAGCTACATGACCTTTTACTTTTCATGAGGATAAGTAAACAGCTTGCTGATATGATTTTATGCCAAGTCACAGTAGGAGAAGAGCGGACACAAGTCCTTCCTGGCAGCCAAGTGCAGGGGAAATACCGCTAGGAAGACCAGGATACAGCCTATCCAGGAACCTGACAGAAGCATTTGACACTGCTAACCTGCACCTCACGAGTCACTAGTATTTCCTGTCAAGACCATTTTCAATTGTCTTCTTCTTCCAGAAAGTGTTCCCTACTAGACAACTGCTGTCAAGTTTTTTATCCTTATGATCTCAAATTTGTTGGAACAATAATCTGTGATTCATTATATATTAAGACGGTTAATCGATCCAAATTTCTCCTTATCAGAAACAGTGTCAGTGCCAATTTTGGCTGCAGCATAAAGAACATTTAACCCGATTGCTATGGGTCTGTCTTTCATCTAGAAAATTCAGAATAGATAGTTGCTAAAAATGTATACCTAAGCAGGTCAATTCTATTTTGCAGCCTCATCCATATACGATAAGATTATAAAATTTTATGTTAGGGATAGGGGTAAGGTTAGGGTCAGTGTTAGGGTTAGGGTAGGTGTTAGGGGTTAGGGCAGGGCATTAGCTGGGATTGGTAAAGTGGGAATCTCAAACGGCTGGAACAAATAACTGTCTTATAGATCGTATTCATGACTTCCTGGGGAAATGGGGATCAGAGGTAGGCTCCCCGCAAGTGGGTCAGGGTTATATGGGGACAATTTACAATGATGGTGATGATGATGACAACGACGATGACGACGGTGACGACAATGACAGTATATGAGTCCTGTGAAGCTACTTTGCTTGTTTCCCTACTGCTGTACAAATGTTATTATTATGGATCAAGTCATCTAGTGTATAGATCTGCAGCACAGTCACTATGGGTAGTCAGTGGTCACTGCCATGGGTCTATTTCCCCAACAGTAATTTTATGTCCCCATTAGTGGATATAGGATTGTCATTTTATATAGCCATCCAAGTCACGAGGGATTCACAATCTCCAATGATGGTGGCCAGGTTTATATACCATGAGAAAATGAGTGTTGCTAGCTTGAATGTGACCTATATTATAATATATGTTTATATACGCGAGCTATAGTTACTAGAGCTAAACCCAACCCTACCCCTAACACTAACTATAAACCGACTCGGCTATCTTACATACGCGTGTCATAGTACCCAATTAATCTAGGCAGTGGCTACGGGTACGGCAGCCGTATCTTAATGTCTCGAGGCTATGGGTACGGCAGTCCATTCGCTTTCATACTTAACGAGACAAAAATGGCAGCGGTGGCGCCAGATTTCAAAATAACGCTTTGGGAAATAAATTCACGATTTGAGAGTTTAGATGAGCTAGAATGCTAACCCTAAGCCAAAAAGGGGCTTCAACGGACGACGGCTGCCGTACCTCCAGCCACTGCGATTAATCTATGGTGTATAACATTTTGCATCTGAACTAACAATTAATCAATCCCAACCAACTGGTGTAGGCTAGCTGGCACAATAATGTTCATTTTCATACTTTAAATCGGAGTGTTTTCTAGCTCATCAAGAAATCTTAACCGTGAATTAAATCGTGAATTAATTTCCAACGGCATTATTTTGTGGGAAAGCGACGCATGCGCAAATGGACTGCCGTACCCGTAGCCTCGAGACATTAAGATACGGCTGCCGTACCTCCAGCCACTGTGATGTCCGATGATCAATCTGCAATCTATATAATTATATGGTAGTGTCTAAACGACCGGACCTGGTTTCGGAGGCCTGAAAACTAAACAACCGACTCTCTTCACTGATTGGTCAGTTTCCGAACATAACAGGACAAATATATAATAGGACAATTTTTAATGCAAAACAAAGAAATATATTTAATTCCGAACATAAACAAAAGTTACAGAACAAATAAATGCAGAAACAAATAAAATACAAAGGAATACAGAAAGCAGAGGAAAATAAAAACATATTATGGGGTTCGTATATGGTCCTTACTATCAAGAAGCTAAAGCTCTACCGTTGAGCCACTGAAACCATCTTGAAATTGAGGGATATAGACCCTAACCCTAACTCTATCCCTAATTCTAAAATAAAATAAAATTAGCCAAAAAAAATAAAAAATAAAATAGTGACAAAATGAGCCAATCAGAGAAGAGAGCCGGTTGTTTAGGAGGTGTACAACAGTAATTGTTCACCGTTGCACTATTTCGTCTCTAGAAAAGGCCTTTTTTGGCATTTTTTTTCGCCGAAATTCGGCACTAGAGTGCAATAATTTGCATTATGCACGCAAGGTAGATGCCTCGTGGACGTCTAGAAAGCATTAGAAGTAAAATTATTCTTGTTGTGTATTCGTGACATTCCGTCAGGTGGCGTAGCCACAGGGACCGGTTGGTGTTTTTTGTGTATGAAATGTGTTCAGACAACTTTGCAGAAATTCGCATCATAGGGCGAGCTGGCAAAAGTTTCGAGCGGAGCATAGAGCATGAATCTGTAGTTATTTAACATGAATAAAGTGTATGTTTTGTAAGCGCAGTAACAGTGTGCTTATTTTTAATTAATTTCTGTTCGATGCTTATTCAGGCCTGCAGCCTATGGATGCCCTCTACCACAGGCACTTGAAGCGTTTCAATAAAATATAATGCTAACTAAATACGAAATCTATTTACTACCAAATTATTAATGTTTCTATACTCTCTTTTAGCTATTATTGCCGACAGTTTCCTGTCAATTCCGTCCAAATCCTACGTCCAACCATATAAGCTGCCGGCGCCATTGCTTTCGCGGCGCGACTGTTGCACGCTTACACTAATATATATATAGCAGGTAGGAAAGCGCGATCGCAAAATTTGCTCGACGCTCGCTGGATTTCACACTTTCACAGCACCAATACACATCCAACAGCTTCCATCTTTGTTTCTCTTTCAACAACAGTGTTCACTTGTTATAAAAACATAATGTCTCTGTTCGTAACCGAGCTGTGTCACGCGAAATCACACAAAGACTGACGAAATTCTTGCGTTCGCGAACCTTGCCCTGTAATGTAAATGGCTGCAAGTACAGGGCTATATATAGACTGGGACTCGCTCCCACCTCGATTACCCATCGAGTGACTAAGCTAAGCCGAGAGGTGGGAGCGAGTGCCAGTCTATGGGCTATAGGTGGCGCGCAGGCGGCGCAGTGCTTTCCAACTCCCGTACGAGCCTCGGCATTGGAACTTTGCAAAAACGTTGCAGCGTTGCGGCGCAAGAATGAGGTCACGAAGAGCGCCGGTGGGTGTCCTGATTCTGACAGACATTTACATTACAGGGCAAGGTTCGCGAACGCGAGAATTTTGTCAGTCTTTGTGTGATTTCGCGTGACACAGCTCGGTTACGAACAGAGACATTGTTTTTATAACAAGTGAACACTGTTGTTGAAAGAGAAATAAAGATGGAAGCTGTTGGATGTATATTGGTGATGTGAAAGTGTGTAATCCAGCGAGCGTCGAGCGAATTTTGCGATCGCGCTTTCCTACCTGCTATATATACTACTATTACTAGTGTAAGCGTGCAACAGTCGCGCCGCGAAAGCAATGGCGCCGGCAGCGTATATGGTTGGACGTAGGATTTGGACGGAATTGACAGGAAACTGTCGGCAATAATAGTTAATACTAATAGTAATAGTAATAGGTGAAAGAGAGTATAGAAACATTAAGAATTTGGTAGTAAATAGATTTCGTATTTAGTTAGCATTATAATTTATTGAAACGCTTCAAGTGCCTGTGCCCTCTACTGTTGTTCAACACCTTTAGTTTTCAGGATACAGAAACCGGATCCGGTTTAGGCGTGTTGAGATAGTGTCATTAGAATTGAGAATATGGCCCACAGTATGCCTCAGATTGCAGGAAAATGGCTTAAATATTTCAAAATTTTCTGGGGGGCAT
>NW_014577932.1:53716-61116 GCF_000485595.1 Priapulus caudatus
CCAGACCCCCCTAGCACTGGCATGCCTACGGCACGCGGGCCTGCCGGCGGCAGCCAAGGTTAATTTCGCCCCCGGCTATCGCCGATCACCCCACTCCTCGGTACGGATTTACGCCCCTGCTATCTATAGTATGTTATTTCTATGGGTGTATGTAATACATATCATATTATCAGGAGCGTATAATGACAAATTTTTGTATATTTGTCATTATACGCTCCTTATATTATATACACATCAGTGGTTTAAACTCTATAACTTGAATTTAAGAGTTGAATTTGCATATTACAGAGCTATTCATTCACGTTATTTCCAGAATGGAAGTCTACGTGACTGCCTATAGGATATATTGTTTTTAGCCCGTTTTTAGCCCTCATGTGCTGCCTTATGACCTCGTAACCTCGTAAATATTAGTCTTCAGAGTCCAAGAGGAGCAATCTGGGGGATATCAGTGCCTTATATAGAGAACGCTATCTATTTAAGGCTCTGTGTGATACCATTTAACAATATCTATGAAAGATAACAACCATATATATCAACGACATTTTTAGTCTGTGGTGCAACACAACGTGATAAAGCCGTCATTAAAGGTCCAATGGGCTGTAGCGAAGAAGGAGAGAGTCAATATTAACCACACTTAAACGAAACGAAACTTGATTGGATCCTTCGAAGACGACAGATTGAGAAAGCATGTTGTGATCGAACTTATATAGCCTGCAGGGTGCAAAACTCTTACATTATCCCCTCTCGTTTTCTCACTGCCTTTCTTGCCTCTCGCAAACACTCCTTCTTCGTCTACCGCCTTCAGCTATCTTCCCTGCCATCTGTCCTCAGTCTCCCACCCCTCTCAGAGTCGGCAAGCTATATTATGCAGTTTGCTTCTGTCCGTTCTGAGCGCCTGAAACGGTGCTCGCGCATGCGCAATATCTCACGAGAAGAATAATATTTTGCAAAAATTAAACATCTAAAATGAAGAGCAGGTATCCTAGCATAGATTTATATGATAACATACCACCCGCAGACCTCACTTAAGAAATAGGACAAAGACCTTGCATGTAAGGTCCTCGCTGCATATAGGCCCTGTCAGTCAGTACACAATCTGGCTACGTTAAAAGTGTGTTAGCGCATGCGCAATATCTCACCAGAGGAGTTATATTTTCTGATGAATATGCATTTAATATGGTTAGGGTGTATCTCAGCATAAATTTCTGTATTAAATTTTAATATGTAGGCCTGTGTTTATAATTAGGAGAGCGCCCTAGCTATAATAATTATTATAATCAAGTACAACGATCGAGTTTGCTGAAACAATATAGAATACTAATTTTCACATGACCATGGATAATTCGATAAAAATGTATAGTTCAGCATGCAGAACGCGGATACGAAGTTCTCTATGCGTATTATATTAATACATAATAATTGTACTAGAGCTATACGGGGGCAACCACACCGGTTGCAGTTTCTAGATCCGCGTGTTTGGTTACGTTAACAGTACGCTACGTCATTCTACGTCATCTACTTCCTTTATGTGCATATCCGGTTGGTGGCTGTGACATAGTAGACGAACCGTGTTCTAAGCTACGCCTAAACGCTGGAGGCAATCCGCATCATAATCTTACATACATGTATATTATAGTGTGTGCGTGCGGCTGGTTGTAATAAAAATGATGAAGAAATGGTGTTTTGTGTGCTCGTGTTTTGCGATCTTGGGGCTTCCGGTGATAAGCGGTAAGTGCAGTACAATGTTCCTACAATGGAGTAGCAAAGGAGTGATTGCTTTATATGGTTATCATCACGAACATATAAGCCTAATGCTGACATCTTTTACAAGTAAACCGCCGAATAGCGAGTGAAATTTGCAAATAATCCAGTGACTTGTAAAATAAAGATCACGAGGATAGGAACTTTGATGCCATACTCAACTTACACAATGTGCCGTTTTTCTCTACTCGCATATCCTATATGTATCACAAGCCGCCATCTTCTTTTATTTTCTACACAATCACACACAAACACACACACGCACGCGGGCGGCCACACATACACACACACGCGCGCGCGCGCGCGCAAACACTCACTTACACTCCCACGCACGCACAAACACACGCACGCACAAACACATGTACACGCAAACACACACACACACACGCAATCACGCACACACCAACACACGCAAACACACGCACGCACACACGCACGCACGCACGTACACAACCAACACACCCGCAATAGTATCAACGTTCGCGTTAGAGTAGTAGAATGATATTATATATATGTGCATTAATCCGTATTGAATTATAGAGTACATTCTCCATACTGCAATTGAGAACTCGACCACGTCCGATAACCTTTACATTGGCAACGAGACTATGACCACTAGCAGCAGGGGAAGATCAAGCTGGGATGGAGGGCGGCGAGAATGTAAGTTATACCCCGCCACACACACACACACATACGCACACGCACACGTACACGTACACGCACACACATACGCACACACACACGTACACGCACACACACACGCACACGCACACGCACACGCACATATATATACACACACAAGCACAACACATCACAGCCACACACACACACACACACCCACACACACACACACACATACACAACACACCCTACAACACGACACACGCACCACACCACACCACACACAACACGACACTACACACCACACACACAGCACCACACCCACATCATAACTACACTCACACCACGCACCACTACATACACACACACCACACACACGACAACAGCTGCTCCCTCCCCCGTCTTCACAGTGTCGATTCTGTGTTGCTTCAGCGCGGATGGATTCGCACCACGCCTTCCCCCCTCCACCAAGCATTGTCACTGAATCTCGTTGACTCTGATCAGCGTCACGAAGACCAGTCAATCGTTATCCCCGTACGGGACAAGCTGCGATCCGCACTTTTCGTGTTCCGGTTGTCGGGGCTTGCAACATACCATCCGCTGCTAGTTCACGATGCACGGGACGAAATGTGCTTCAGTCTCAGTACCCGGCGTGGCTCCCTCTTGTTGAATTTTGCACGCTGTCTCTGACGTCGCACCGGCTGATTGGTTGGCTGGGAACCGCCTGCTCGGGCACCGATGCTCCGCGCTCGCGCAGTGTAGTATGACCATTCCCAGGGCGTTGCTAATGCAATCCGTACGAGGCGTCTAGTCTTCACCCCGGCCCGCTATAGCAATAGCTTCGAATCTCTAGCATGCAGACGAGACATACATCGACGATCGCTGTGTGTGATGCTGGTGTCTGTATAACAATCCCGTTAGCAGAGGTGATGCCATTAGCGCACGCGAGCTGAATAAGCATCGAACAGAGATGCCAGAGTGCAGGGTATAGATAGTTGTAGGTTACAACAGTATTTAGAGGGTGCGCGTGTGCTCTCATCAGGGCAGCAAAGCCCTGAATAGAAGCACATCGGAACCACGATTGATGCAGTGAAGTACCCGGCGTGTTGTAGTACAGACGAGTAGAGCGGCGCTCCATAGGCCCATGCTAAGCCTGCATAGGACAACTCGATACAGCAGATGCGAGTTGAGTACGGCGTGTTGTATACAGCAGCTTACAGAGGCGCCAGCTCCATAGGCAGCAAGCTCTGAATTAAACATGCGCCACAAAGACTGCTCTATGCTGCAAACGCAGTCCACCCCCTCAGTGAAGCAATATACGGTTGTATACAACTAGTAGAGGGCGTCCATAGGCAGCAAGGCCCTGAGATAAACATTCGGAACAAGAGGGATGCAGTGAGTACGGGGTTGTTATACAGACAATAGAGGGTGTTCATACGGCACGCGAAGCGCTGAATAGCATCGAGACATGTATACTGCGTTGGGAAGTACGGGTGTTGTATAAATGAGGTAGAGGGCGTCAGTAAGGGCAGCAAGCCTGAATAAACATCGCGAAACAGAGGATGCCAAGTGAGCTACGGGTGTTGTATACAAGACAGTAGAGGGAACGGTCCATAGGCCAGCAAGCCTGAAGTAACGCGCATCGAACGAGCAAGATGCAGTGCAGTACGGCGAGGTGTTGTATACATACTGTTTGCAAAGTAGGGCGTCCATGAGCGCGGCAGGCAAGCTCGACTGTAATAAACATCGGAACAGGAGATGCGCAGTGAGTACGCGGTGTTGTATACAACAGTAGAAGAAGTCCGATAGACCAGCAAGGCCGCTGAAAAGCATCAGAGCAGAGAGATGGCATGTGAGTACCGGATCGGTGTTGCTATTACAACCAGGTAGAGGGGTTTGTCCATAGGTCCCCAGCAAGCCTGAGATAAGCAGCGGAAACAGAGATGCAGTGGTACGGGTGTGTTGTATACAACCAGTAGTCAGGGCGTCCATAGGCCAGCAAGCCTGAATAAGACATCGAAACAGAGATTGCCAGTGAGTACGGGTGTTGTATACAACAGCTACGAAGGGCTGTCCAGTAGGCAGCAAGGGCCCTGAAATAGATGCAACCGAACAGAGATGCCAGTGAGGTACGGGTGTGTGTTACAACAGGTAGAGGGGTGTTCCATAGGCATAGGCAAGCGCTGGGATAAGCAGCGAACAGGATTTTGGCTGGGAGTAATATAACGGGGCAGATTATTCGGACTTGATCATGGCATTGCACTATATAGGTTCGGCCGTCAACACAAGAAAACGCACGATCGATTGATTGCATCCGTATGAATAATAAATATAATCTATAGTATTATAGGGTACTATAATAATACTCACTTCAGGGGTAAAGAGTATTCTGCCCAGCGCGTGACAGACAGGCATCCACTTGGCCTAGACTACTATGCACTAAGCCCCGTAACCCTACATGCATGCGTTACTCGGTGGGCTGAGTAACCGTCATTTCCACAGACGCGGCTCTATTTGTCTATTTGTCGAGGATTAGTTACCACTGCACACTGACATCTTCGCGACGTTCTCCGTCATAATACGTAGACGTTAATGACGTTCTACGCACGGATGATACGCGAGGTTAATAACGTTCTTACGCCATACGGTAGACTGTTTAATTGGCACGCTTGCTACGCAATGATACGCAGAGGTTAATAACGTTCTACGCCATACGTAGACGTTAATGACGTTCTACGCAAATGATACGCAGAGGTTAATAACGTTTCTACGTCATACGTAGACGTTAATGACGTTCTACGCATGATACCGCAGGAGGCTTATAACGTTCTACTCGTCATACGCTAGACGTATAATGACGTTCTACGTAATGATACGTAGACGTTAACGACGTTCTACGTCATAAGTAGACGTTAACGACGTTCTACTTTATACGTAGACGTTAATGACGTTCTACGTAATGATACGTAGACGTTAACGACGTTCTACGTCATAAGTAGACGTTAACGACGTTCTACGTCATAAGTAGACGTTAACGACGTTCTACGTCATACGTGGACGGTAATAACGTTCTAAAATATAATTAAAAATTAAAATATTATTATAATTAAAAATATTATTAAAGACGTTTTAATGACGTTCTATAAGCTCGGGCGGAACTGCGCTCTCACACGGTGTCATTACCGCCGCAGCCGGATGCGCGAAGGAGGACGGTGTCGTCGTCGACTCCCAAAACCACAAGCTCGGTCACGCCGTCGACTACCCGGCAATGGGGTGTTCGCAGACGACTTGTCGATGCGACACGGCCGTCAAGTACGAGTGCGGCTCCGGTATGACAATCATCGGCACCGCCACGGCCATCTGCAACTGCGATAGCGGCTCAGGTCGCTGGATCAACCGGCCGAATTGCCGTAAGCTCTTGCGACTGTTGTGAGCCCCGCCCGTCGTCGTTGTTGCGTAGCGTATTTTCGTATTATATTTATCATATTTTCTCGCGATTATTGTAATTTCCCCTGTCGTATATATTTTTTGGTAGCAGCGAGCGAGCAGGACACTTCCTAAAGCTATACATAATTGAAATCCGTAAGCGAGACAGTCCTACGTTGTATTTTACCAGCGTTCAAGATTCTTAGTATAGAATTGACAAGTTTCGTAGAATTGAATCGCTTCCTGCGGGGGGATTCCCGATTCCAATTTGAAATTGAAACTACGTGGTGAATGAATCCACATAATTTAAAACGCTACAAGAAGGTTGCTGATTAAGTTGCATATAATTTTCTTTAAAGATTTGATTTAAATTCGATCGTTCGGAACGCAGTCTATACTTTCGACTGTTCGAAAGTATCCACCCTGATGCTACTGATGCCCTGATGCGCCCCCTTGTGTACACTGCAGGAGGCTGCCACAAGATTGACCAATCACGCAGCGACGACACGCGCGTGCTCACCTATCCGCTAGCACCAGCTTGTAATGAGATCCACTGCGCATGCGGCACGAACGTGACCGTGCGCTGCGACAGCAAGACAAGGAAACTGAGCGGGTCGCGCTGGATGGTGTGCCGGTGTGCGGACACGACCCTCGACGCGTACTGGGAGCACGAGAACGGCACGGACGCGCGATGCAGTAAGGCGCCCGCTTATAGAGAAAAGCAAAGACGCACACACGCACGCACGCAAGTACACGCGCACGCGCGCACGCACGCACGCACGCACGCACGCACGCACGCACGCACGCACGCACGCGCGCACGCACGCACGCACGCACGCACGCACGCACGCACGCACGTGCGAACACACACACACACACACACACACACACACACACAAACACTGCTCCTCCCCGCTGTCACATGTCGATTCTGTGTGCTTACAGCGCAGGATTCGTGTCTGAATCTGGACTCGATCAGCCGACAGCAGAACGTACCGACGGACAAGGCGATCCACTTCGTGTCCGGTGCGGGGTGCAACACCACCGTGCAGTTCACGTGCACGGACCGAGGCTTCAGTCTTATCGGCGTCTCCTCTGTGACATGCAACTGCTCGAGCGGCACCGGCTATTGGGAACCGCCTCTCGACCGATTCCCGCGATGCAGTGAGTATATAGGGGTTGTATGCAACCGTAGAGGGTGCAGTTCCGGCAGCAAGCTCGAATCAGCATCGAACAGAGTGCGGGTGTTGTATACAACCGTAGAGGGTGTCCATAGGCAGCAAGCCTGAATAAGCATCGAACAGAGATGCAGTGAGTACGGGTGTTGTATACAACAGTAGAGGGCGTCCATAGGCAGCAAGCCTGAATAAACATCGAACAGAGATGCAGTGAGTACGGGTGTTGTATACAACAGTAGAGGGTGTCCATAGGCAGCAAGCCTGAATAAGCATCGAACAGAGATGCAGTGAGTACGGGTGTTGTATACAACAGTAGAGGGCGTCCATAGGCAGCAAGCCTGAATAAGCACCGAACAGAGATGCATTGAGTACGGGTGTTGTATACAACAGTAGAGGGCGTCCATAGGCAGCAAG
>NW_014577932.1:61126-63048 GCF_000485595.1 Priapulus caudatus
CACACACACACACACACACACACACACACACACACACACACACACACACACACACGGGCACCCGCGCACGCACGCATGCACCCGCCAACGAACGCAGGCACACGCGCACGCACACAGGCACCCGCGCACGCACGCACGCAGGCACCCCCGCATGCACGGACGGGAATTCATAGCAAACGCTTGCACTCGCGCCCCGATATATGCATAACTAATGCGTATTAGCGGACAGGAATATATAACTAACGTACACACGTAGCGACCAAGCTAGCTATAACGCACGCACGCACGCACATGCGGGCATGTATGTGTAACGAAACACGCTATTATATCGTACTCATACAAACGGTCAGGGGTGGAACTGACACAGGAACAACGTGCGGTCACGGATCGGATATACAGTTATACAGAGAGAGATACAGTGATACATCGGATATACACGCTCGCTACATTTCACACACCAATACACGCGCACACACGTTAGCAGAAGCACAGACAATAACTTATAATGCTCGTGCGGATACATTCAGACCGACGGAAAGAACATTAATAACGAATCGACACAGCGCTGCAAGTAGCTATCGCAGTTTATTGTAGCGTGCGTTACCATGCCAACCACAAAATGTGACACCTTTACACGGCATTTATGGTGTCGTGTATGGGAGTGGTCGAAGTTGTTTCAAATCTAGCGATATTTTCGCACTATTGTTTTCCTACAAGCATGTGCTAACCAGAACAAAAGTTTATGCGACCGCGTCGCGGAAACAACACTTTGAGACAATCGTTTCTTATATTTCCAGTTGCAGACGGGTCCAACAATAACGACAACGATAGCAAAAACGATGGTAAGTATACGTCACCGTAGACATGGACACCGGCCACTTAACACCGACTTAACATTAGCTCTAACATCAGAATTTTGTTTAATAAAGTTTTCGAGTAAAGTTGGTAGGATTTTTCATTCTCGTAACTTTACGATGTTTCTCTGGGCGAAATAGTTTATGTTAAGACTAATGTTAAGACTATTTTGTTTTTAACAACGGCCGTCTATATCGGCAAATGTATCTATGCGCCACGTAAGCAGACAACAACTTAACAGTTAACATTTCATCTTGATCGATTTGCAGAAACCATCGTAGTAAGGCAACAATAAGGGTATTGGCTGTGTTGCCGCTTTTTGGCGCGTCGTACCAACAAAGATGTTACTTTCGACTCTTTTCGCGCCGAGATTGGCCTTATTTCATTCATTCACGTTATTTTAAGTTGTTTACCAGTGAACAGTGGTGCGTGGTCAAATTCACTTGGTTTTTAAAGATAAATAACTTCGTCTAAAACCCCGAACGCGTCATACGAAAATGGCGGACCCGAGCTCTGACGACAGCGCCCTTATTCTTTACTGAAAACCCTAACTACACTAACTAACTAATTTACTACTACTAATCTCAACAACTAATCTACTACTACACTTACTAACTAATCTACTACTATACTAATCTCAATAATTAATCTACTACTACTAATCTCAACAAATAATCCACTACCACACTAACAAACTAATTCACTACCACACTAACAAACTAATCCACTACCACACTAACAAACTAATCCACTACCACACTAACAAACTAATCCACTACCACACTAACAAACTAATCCACTACCACACTAACAAACTAATCCACTACCACACTAACAAACTAATTGACACGCTATAACTAATCGCACAGGTGGGGGTGGCATCAAAGGTACAACGCTGGCAATCTTACTGAGTCTGACAGGAATCGTCGTCGTCGCTCTGGCAGCTGTCATCGCCTTCAAGCTGTTCTACGTGTGAGTGTTAGGCAAACGTTGAGTCAAACACACACACACACACACACACACACACACACACACACACAACACACACACACACACACACACACACA
>NW_014577932.1:63567-68800 GCF_000485595.1 Priapulus caudatus
CACACACACACACACACACACACACACACGCACACACACATAATATATATTATATATAGTGAGTAAGATAATACCATTGTTATTATTGTATTTAACCTTAGTATTAATAACAAAAAATAAATAACAGACACTGACATGAAATATCGAGTGTAAGTAAGTGTGTGTAATAACAGTAAGACACGTACTACGTCATAGATAGAGGCGTAAATTAAACCGCTTGCAAAACGCAAACGCGGGATGACATGCTCAGTTGTTTCATTTTAGCAACGGGAACAACAGCGCCCCCTCGACTCCGGCCCCTCTGCCACCTCTGAGCCCCGACGCGTACGGTAAAATGGACGCGTTTCCGTATTACGAGAGCGTCGATAACTACGAGGTACCCATGTCAACCCTGTCGAAACCTAGAGGGGACGGGAAAGGTAGTGGGAGCAGCCACAGCGTGCTCGGCCGGGAGCGAATGCCTCTTCCAGGTAAGCGTAAATAGCGTGACTTGATCGCAAGCCGGGGATTAGGAAATCAAGTTGACATTATCTATACTGGTTTATATACTTGAAAAATCTATCGCCCAATCAAGAGCCCAATTAGGGGTTAATGGGCTCTTGATTCAGTTTATAAGCATTAAAACTTTTTATTTAATTATTTTCTTTATAAGTATTCTAACATCATTGTAAGATATCGTAGATATACGTACATACCACGAGAATTATAGCTGCATGCATGAAATTGTGTTCTGATATAGACAACACCGCATAGCCTATATGAATATGTGAATGATACTGACATATGTAAACTCAACTCCATGCGAATCCATTCCCCGTGTGCCCGCAGGAACTAAGCAGACTACAGATACCCACGATTACTTCACTCTGGAGTCGAATGATCAACCAAATCCCGTGAACGACGAGTATAACATCACCAACGTCGCCACCGCCACTACTGACGCGGAAGAGGAGAATCCGGTGAAATCCATCCTGTAATTAAAGCATCGGCTCAGACACGGGCAGTTTTGCCATCTAAATAAACCAAGCGATGTACTAATAGTTTGGTGTTTTCTTCCGAATACGGGAGATGTCGGACTCATAGAGTTTTAACACATTAAGGCCAATTCACACAGAGCTACGCTCATCCACGATCCGCCCCACGCTCCAAAAATTGCCCGGGCCGTGGTGAGTCGTGTGGTCTCGAGAGCGTGGCAATTGGGCCCCAGCGGGCAGCGCGATACTACGATCTAATTACGTCGATACTACGATCTACAGTGCCGATCTCTTTACCCCGATCTCATTTGCGCTCAAAAAGCATTTTAGCCGCTCACACACACGCCCGCATCACTCGCTTGCACTTGCCGCTCACTGCCGTCTTTTATTGTTGACCTAATCAGATCTGCGCATTGGTTTCGCAACGACGTTGCCACTGCAGCCTAAGCAACCTCACCGCGCCTCAACTGCGCGCCAGTCAGCCGCACTACCTAGTGCGGACTTGATATCACGCCTCTAGGACAGTGCGCCGACTGCGCTGCAACGTACCATATAAAATGACGCGCCGCCGCGTTTCTAGACATCATCATTCGTTCTGCCGTGCTGTTCACAATCAAAAGATTTAGTTTTCTACTGATTTTATACCATATAGCTATATAGTATTGCTACAACTATAGGCCGGCCTAAGAAGACTTCTATTTCTGCCTCATTCTCCTCCCAGCATGTGCATGGCTGGCAATCAAGTAATTCGAGTATGTCTTCTACGAAGAAACATTGCATGGAGGTAGTGTTGCCTTCATCTATAGTGGACCACTGCGCGTGGCGTGGCCAGGCGTACACCACTCATTTATACCCCAAATTCGCAGGACGTGATCTGAGCGTAACTAACACGTAATGCGCAACGCCACAACGGCGTGGTCTGAGCGTGTTGTGACGTAGCTACAGATCGCTAGTACGCACACGCGCGTTCGAACCGTTGCTAGAGACCGCACCATGGTCATAGGCGAGAGCGTGTATTGCGTCAGGTCGCAGAGACTCTGCCATGGCGTAGTAACAGCGCTGATGAAAACGTATGACATCGTGGCTGCAGACGAGCGACATTCTTCCGCACCCGAACACGCTTGTCGATACGATCATATAGTTGTACTGACGCTCAGAGTAACGTGCGGGTTACTACGCCTTCCACGTCTTAATACGCCGCCACTGCGCCTGTCTTTCGCACACGCTTCGCCACACGATTGTTTTGACATGTTCAAGTATGGCAACGCCTCGCTCTACGCTCATGGTGACTGCACCGCGCTCGGATCCGACGCTGCACTACCTGTCCATATACGTTCATAACTTGCGTTTACACAGTTTCCACACGCTCTTATAGCCCCATAGTACGAGAATCGATAAGTGAGATCACGGCCTGCCTGGATGGAGAATGGTATTTAGTAGCCTTATAACTCCTTTAGCCTATACCACTGCGACAGTTCGCCCTGTGCGCTTACATGCTGTGCCCACATTTGGTGTGATTATTTTGTTTATTTTGTATTCTTAGCGATAATCAGTTGATGAATGTCAGTTTGTGTGGGTGGGTGGGTGTTTGGGTGGGTAAGTGATTGGTGGTGGTGGGTGAGTTTGCGGGGGGGGAGGGATAGGTGTAGCGGCGTTATGGGTTTGAAATATTGTAATAATTGATACCAGAACTGCGCATCGGACAGCGTAGATATTTTTCGTCAGTTTAAAAACTATAGCAACTAGAAACTCTAGCGTGCATTTAATCAGTAAATATGGCGTCGAATTTAAGAGAAAAACATGAAAGTAACAAGCGATCAAAAAATAAAATATAAATAAACATATTAATATAAATTTTTTAATTAAGTTTATACTCATTTTTATTTATTAAATGTCTAAAAAAATAAATGCAATTACCACCATACTGCAATCGATAACAATGACGTTTTGTGTTTAATTATAGTTAGGCCTATCCGTTGAAGTGTAAGCCCACACCCATCTACAGGCACATGTGTCATTGCAATACTAAATTGATAGCAAATATACATGAATTATATTGACTGCCAAAGTTAATGTCTATCAATGGCTATCAATCCGCGACCGTACGGCGACCAGAAAATGTACAAGGTCGCCGGCAAAGTAACGTGAACACAACGCGAGAAAAAGTCCCAACAAATTACAAACTTGAAAAAAAACCGCGCTCTTACCGCGACCTGTGCGATCATACCGCGTTCTCACGGCGCGCCCGCCACGACCTCTCCGCGCTTATGGCGTTTCTATTGAGATCTATGGGCTTGGCAACGGCGATCACCCGCGTTCCTGCGGCGTTTTCACCACGCTCATGGGGTTCTTACCACGCGTCTTCTACGTGTATCGCGACTGCACGGCGACCTCACGGCGTTTCTAGCACGTTCTCACGGCGACTATATAAGCTGGTCCGATTTTGGGAAATTTCAACTGTATAGTTGTGCGTTTGCTGAGTAGAAACACGATGCCGAAGAAACAAGCTACTAGAGGCCGAGGCCGTGGCCATGGCCGAGACAGATCGGCATAAAACAGATCTGCAGATCGGATGAGATAGATCCATGAAGCCGCCGTTGCAAATGTTACCATTTTCGCAGCGTCTTTGCCACGCGTGTACTGCGCGCGTACTACGTTCATGGAGATGTTACGACGCTTGTCTCACGACCTTCGCGACCCCACCGCGTTCTCACCGCGTTCCAGGTCAGATCGCCGAACCTTGGCGTTTGTTTTGAACATGCTAAAAACAAACGCCGTGACTCGGCGATCATTGGCGACCATGGCGACCACAGCACGATGTCTGGCGTTTCCACCACGCTTATGGCGACCTTGACGCACTCTGGGCCCATTTTCCGTCGCCGTAGCAGCACAGCAAGGACGCCACACCGGTCTGATGGGGGTGAAAAAAAGACGGACTCCGTTATTTATTCATCTTCATACGTTTTCTATTCCGCGGGGCGGCAACGGCAGAGGCTGCCGTGATGATGGCTGATTGAGTCATTGTATGCACAAGCGAAAGCTGAACGTATTATATTCTCACGTCAAGCCTTTGATGTCGGGAAGTCGTCAAGTCTTTGATGTCACGGGCGCACGCGCGTGCGCAAACCGCCGCATTCCCGCTCTGCTCCCCAGTCGCAAACCGCTCGTATATATACATTAGAGTAATCATTCTTAACGATTACTCCAAGTATATACACACTGAGCAGCGATCGTACCCCGCTCGGCAGCGAAATTCGATGTTGTCCGGTTCACACAACCGTATTGAGTGCTTGCTCGCGCCGCGCCGCCGCTTCGTGATATAGAATCTTTGAAGTTTGTTAGAGGAAACCGAATATCGTCGGCGTGTTATCCGGATATTCGGATGCCCGTCGTCGGTGCTCGCGCACGGACCCTTCCTGGATCGCTCATCGCCGCCGAACCGAAAGCAGCACTCATCGAAGTTGAAACGAAACCCGAAACTGTACGTCGACTGAATACGAGAGAGAGCGGAGAAGGGTAGGCTGTAACCCGGACGTATGAGCCATATGTCGTCGCTATCGGGAAGCAATTCGACGCCTTAACGAACCGCCTATCAGCTCTACCATCTCGGCCCTCCACGCAGCATGCATGGCCCTCTAGGCGGACGGTGACGAGCTATACACAGGTGGTGACGAGTGAGATATTACATTATATAGGCCTATGCAACTTTATTTTAATTATTTAAAATGGTTTTAAGTTGTGTTAAATTTTGCTACTTTAAATTTCGTTATTTATTTAATATTTATTTAAATAATAATATTTTGTTATATAATTACATAATTAGTATAATTTTATATAGAATATTATTATTAATTATTATCAATTATATATATATTTTATTATAACATATCATTTAATCATCGCATATAAATACGCACACTTGTTCCCGAGTAGGGAGTTGAAGATCGATAATCGTCGATAACTATAAATCCCGTCCGTGTCTGCGAGGAGGAGTGTTGGGTTAGGTGCTGAAGCCCTGTGGATGATGGCGGGAGGCTGCGGATACCTGCCGTCTAGCGCCGGAGTCCGGGAGCCGCTGCGATGCAAGCTTGTCGGCACGCAGCAGCAGCAGTGCGGCATCTCCGGATCCAGACTGAGAGTCGGATACTGGCAGACGTACCCCGTAAGATAGATAGATAGCTATATATATATAGATATATATATATATATATATATATATATAGAGAGAGAGAGAGAGAGAGAGAGAGAGAGAGAAAGAG
>NW_014577932.1:69411-70682 GCF_000485595.1 Priapulus caudatus
GAGAGAGAGAGAGAAGAGAGTGTGTGTGTGTGTGGTGTGTGTGTGTGTGTGTGTGTGTGTGTGTGTGTGTGTGTGTGTGTGTGTGTGTGTGCGTGCGTGTGTGTGTAACCGCGAAAACGAAAGTGGTCGCGTGCGTTTCGTTACTCAAATGGCAAACCATTAATGGCAACGAACTCTTTCTGTGCGTTTTTTTTCAACGTCCGTCGCATTTACCTCGGGAAGAAATCGCTCGGGTTTTTTTTCGCGGCGCCGCCCAATGCGAGAGACAGAGAGAGAAAGAGACAGAGAGATAAAGGCAAACAACGACAGAAGGAGATAACCGACATCCAACATGAATTGCGTTGTAATTAGTATATGATTAATTGACTATGCTGATATTTGCAGGGAGAGGAGTACATGATAATGTGGATGACGATCATGTTGGAGGAGATCGCAAACTCCCTGAACTTCAGGTAAGAATCTGATATTTAATATCGTACAAAGCTTGCACACGCACATTTACACAGCTGTGTCTTGGCAAATACATCGTTCTCTCGACAGCGAGAAACAAGTAAACGAAAACAAATATCTGCCGAAATCGACCGTACGCGTGTTTTTATTTCCATAGAATTGTTACATTGTACGGTGTTCGATTTCTGTTAGATGGCGAAAGTGCAACAAACGTGAATCGGGTCGATTATTATTATAACTACTAAGTGCACATCACCCGGTGTGCACGTACCCACGGGTAGAACTATGTTACTAGCTAGTGTTGGTGGCAAAATTTAACAACGAACAGAAACACGGTTAAAACGGTTAAGCTAAACATGACGGTTTTCGTCAAGCGGCGCTGACGACGAAATATCCGTCAGTGTTTCTTCCATGTCAGGATAACTGAACGTCCACGCGCATGCGCAGTTAATACGATAGGAGTACAAACGTTCTGGCGGCTAACCAGCTACTCTTTACAACGCAGCGATGTCTCCACGATGTTAAATACATTATTCATGGCCTCGGGATGTGTGTGAAGCCAACGGCAGAGCGAGAGAGAGAGAGAGAGAGAGAGAGAGAGAGAGAGAGAGAGAGAGAGAGAGAGAGGAGGAGAGAGAGAGAGAGGAGGGAGAGAGAGAGAGAGAGAGAGAGAGAGAGAGAGAGAGAGAGAGGAGGAGGAGAGAGAGAGAGAAGAAGAGAGAGAGAGAGAGAGAGAAGAGAGAGAGAGAAGAGAGAGACGAGAGAGAGAGGAGAGAGAAGAGAAGAGAGAGAAGAGAGGGCGACCAGACGTACGAGAGAGA
>NW_014577932.1:72007-76814 GCF_000485595.1 Priapulus caudatus
CTCTCTCTCTCTCTCTCTCTCTCTCTCTCTCTCTCTCTCTCTCTCTCTCTCTCTCTCTCTCTCTCTCTCTCTCTCTCTCTCTCTCTCTCTCTCTCTCTCTCTCTCTCTCTCTCTCTCTCTCTCTCTCTCTCTCTCTCTCTCTCTCTCTCTCTCTCTCTCTCTCTCTCTCTCTCTCTCTCTCTCTCTCTCTCTCTCTCTCTCTCTCTCTCTCTCTCTCTTTCGCTGTGTGCACAGTTAGGACGTGCATACTCATGCAGGTTCGCACATAAAGGAGTGGACCCTCATTTATAAGCGAGTATGTTATCATTGTCGTTGTGCAGAGATGTTGTTGTGGTATAACTAAGCATGTACCCGGACGTTTCTATCGCTGATATGTGTACGTGGTGTGTGTGCGTGCGTACGCGTGTGTGTGTGTGTGTTTGTGCGTGCGTGTGTGCGCGCGCGTGTGTGTGCATGCGTACGCGCGTGTGTGTGCGCGCGTCCCTGTACAAATAAGTCATACTTTGTAGTCGGTGCTCTACGGTTTTCGTTTTCGGGCGGCGCGCTCTGGGAAGATGGCGGCGCCGTCAACACGTGACAGCTGCTGAGCACACCGGAAGTAGGTCCTGTGGGATCGGCGCCTCCCGGAAATATCTGATTGCGCATGAGCATCTTACGATCGTCCTTATTCTGTCGCTTGAATTTAGCCCGTCGATTCTGAAACCAAACCTGAAATAGGAGAGAATAGACAGCGATGGTTAAAATATAAACTATACGACTAACACGCTTATGCTACCGCATAATTGCTACGTTGTTCATAAAGGAATATACATATATATATGTATATAAATATATATATATATATACAACTTATCATAAAGAGCACAAAATACTATGTAGTACCTATCAGGTGTGAATAAAACCAAATTGGTCTCTATCCACTTAGATAGCTAGATATCCATCCAGGATAGGATCCATCTATCCTTCCATCGATCAATCAATCAATCAATTCATCCGTATGGATGGATGGATGGATGGATGGATGGATGGATGGATGGATGGATGGATGGACGACGGACGGCATCCATCCATCGACCTATCTATCTTATGAATAGCGCATAAAGTGTAGTCTATTCACTTCTGATCGTCATATTTCTATCGTCTATCACCTATCTTCTAGTCTCTCTCTCCTTCTCACCTCTATCTTATAGCGCGGCAGCTGCATCTTGTCGGACAAGCCTTCAATCACTGCGATGTCAGGGTATTGCGTCATTTCGAATACCTTCTCTAAAGCCTCGACCTGTTCGCATAGACAGAAAAATATTTGAATCCACGGAGCAAAGATGTAGATTGGCAGTTAAATTAAATATAGACACACGAGATTCCATCACCGAAAGTCCGAGAGATGTTAGTGAGGCAGTAACTACTACTATGTTATTACCATTATTATTGTTATTGTTATTATTATTATTATTGTTATTATTATTATTCAAAGTGGATCACGGCATTAGCCGGTGGCTTCTGGGCCGTGTCCCAACCTAGGGCATAGGGATTCAATCCAGAATTTTGCGCCGGATGTGTGCTGTTCCCAGTAGTGCGATTTTCTGCACTTCCTGTTCAGTGTGGTGGCCAGGGAGTTCCCTGATGTTCTTCTCAAGACCATTTTTTATTATTATTATTATTACTATTATTATTTTTTACTCCTGTGATGTCTGCTGTCTACCTGAGGTGCGCTGAAGCTAGTGCGGCTTCTCCCGTGTGACTTCTTGTTTCGCGCCTTCTTAGATCCTGCCTTGGCGTCGTCGTCGTCGTCAGCATCCTCCGCCGCTTCCCTTTCCGGTTTTCTCTTTCTGACTGGCGCCGCATGCGGCGCTGTGGTGCACTGCGTCGGCTGCCGACGCGGCGGCGGTATGTTTTCCGAGTGTGAATCTGACTATAACGAAGCAAGATGGATGCCGTTACTCACGTCTCACGTATATATATATATATATATATATATACATATATATATATATATCACAGAGACAGATGTTATATGACTGTGTACTACGCCACAGAGATCAGTGTTACGTTACAATGGCGGGTGTCACGTCACAGAGCCGGGTGTTACGTCACGGAGACAGGTATTACGTCACAGATACGAGCGTTATGTCACGGATACGGCCGTTATACGTCACGGAGACTGGCGTTACGTCACAGATACGAGCGTTACGTCACGAAGACAGGTATTACGTCACAGATACGGTTGTTACGTCACCTACCGTAATCGGCGCTACATTGCCGTAGACGAGGCTGTCACAGTTATCAGCTGACTCGCGCAGGATATGACCCATGCTGAAATCTGGCGGAGAACCAATGTCGATGTCCTTAGCTCCGACACTTGTCATCGTTCTGCACTCGTAAACACCTGCATGTCGAAGCTGGCCCGTCAATGCATGCTTATAACTCGTTACCGCGTAGGTGACGTACGTACGTGTGGGTGTGTGCGTGCGTGTGTGTGTTTGTGCGTGTGCGTGCGCGCGCGTGTGTGTGCGTGTGTGTGTGTTTGTTTGTGTGTGTGTGTGTGTGTGTGTGTGTGTGTGTGTGTGTGTGTGTTGTGTAGTTTTTGTTGTGGGTGTGTGTGTGTTGTGTGTGGGGTGTGTGTTGTGTGGGGGGGGTGTGTAATATGGCGTGGTGTTGTGGTGGTGTGGTGTGTTGGGTGGTTGTGGTGTTGTGGTGTGTTGTGGGGGGGGTGTGTGTGTGTGTGTGTTGGTAATGTTGTATGTTGTGTGTGTGTGTTTTTGTTGTGGTGTGTTTTGTGTTTGTGTGTGTGGTGCTTGTGGTGGTTCATCTGGTGTGTGGGGTGTGGGTGTGGTGGTGTGTGTGTGTGTGTGTGTGTGTGTTGTGTGTGTGTTTATTGTTTATGTTGTGTGGGTGTTGTTGTGTTGGTGTGTGTTGTGTGGGTGTGTGTGTTGTGGATGTGTATTGTTAGTTTGTGTTTGTGTGCGTTGTGTTGTGGTGGTGTTGTGTTGTGCGTGTTTGGCGTGGGGAGTAACCTGTGGGTGGGGTGTGTGTTGTGTTATATATTGCGTGTGGTGTGTGCTGTGTGGTGTGTTGGGTGTGTGTTGTCCTTGTGGTGTGGCTGGTGGTGGGCGGTGGAGCAGATTAATGATACCTTTTATATAGGCCTAACAACAAAACAGCTCCTGCTCTCTCTCCCTCATTCTCTCAACCCACGCACGTACACCCACACTCCAACACGCTGACACCCAGCACGTACACACACACACACACGACCCACACACACACACATCACGAGCACACAAATACCACAACGCACACCGGAGGCGCACACACACACAGGGGAGGCGCACGGCGCGCACACAACAACACACCAACACAGCCGCAGGATCGCATGGTCAGGCGCGCACACCACACACACAACGCCCGTCGAGCTCGCGACACACACACCAATTGTGGTGTCACGCCGCACACACGGCACGCGCGGAGGCGCACGCCGCGGGCGCCTGACATATTAAAAGAGAGACGAGCAGAGAAGAGAGAGAAGAGAGAGAAGAGAGAGAGAGAGATATCAGAAACGAGAGGAGATGAGTAGGAGAGAGAGAGAGAAATGAAGAAGAGAAGATAGAATGAGAGAGAGAGAATAGAGATAATAGAGCGAGAGAGAGAGAAAAAAGAGAGAGCGCGCGTTAGACTAAGTAATGGATGGTGAGACTAATGGTGTGTCTAATGGTGACAGAGATCGCATGACAGCACACCAAACGCAGCGACTAGATACATAGACGCCTGTACAGACCAATAACACTTACCTGCATTTGCGTGCGAAATATCCATTCCTGTGTTAGTAGTTCTTTCTATTTTTTTCGCTCTATCATTCTTTTTCCTACGACGTCGATGAAACCACTCCCCACGCAGTCTTTCAACACAAAGTATCTCTAACTAACAAATCTCAACGAATATTTGCAGCGGACTCACAGCGTTGACAACTAATCTATGATTGCACGCATGCGCACGAGATGCTCCTACCTGCACACCAACCAGGCTTCGACGTAGATTCAAAAAAACAGTAGATCAGCTGTGCGGTGCGCATGTGCGACCGGTGCGACACGCGTGGGTGTTGAGCTTTCTTATTCTGATCGAGAGCATAGAGAGAGAGCAATCGACCCTGACACGAACTGCATGCCTACAGTCGAGCCAGCCTCGCAATCACACCCTGGGGGGGCTCGTGTTTCTAGGTGGGCGGATTTACGATGACAGAGAAGGGGGGTAAACGGTACGAGGTTTTCTCTCAATAATCAAAGAGGTAAGCATGTTACCTTTATCTACGCATTGTGTGTGATTCGTACTAATCAGGGTACGCAGTAAGCCTACATGCCGGCTATTCGAGAGTTCGCCCATTCCGCAACGAATGTCGTTGTCTATAATGCTATAATATGTACCCGTTTAATATCTGATAGGTGAGTGGTTATGTTACAGGGCGATACAATTTGAAAAAGTGTCCCGAAGACTAAAGGGCCATCTTTTGCCTGATTACTTTTTCACAGGTGTTTTAAAAAGCTGCCGAAATCCACTTCAGGGGGTGGACCGCTCCCATAATTTTTAAACAATGGCATCTAGAGCATCTGCAGCAGTAAATTTTAATGTCTAATTTAGAATCACAAAATTTATCAATCCGGTTTCCCCGACCCGCAGACCGCCTCTTTGCCCATTCCCCTAGTTTTGTATAACGAATTTGCATATACCCTATATCAGTAACTATCTTTATCAAAAAACTAGCGCTAAACAAGATTTTTTTATGGAACAAATATAAGAGAAGTGTGGTGTGTTG
>NW_014577932.1:76912-78576 GCF_000485595.1 Priapulus caudatus
GCGTGCGTGCGTGTGTGTGTATGCTTTTTTTCCCTTTTTTGTGGTAAAAATGGGGGGTCCGGACCCCCTCGACCCCCCTCTGGATTCGCCCCTGGGTTAGGGTTAGGGAGTAGGCGTAGGCGACATACTCGCCGACACCTCGGGTACGCCGGTAACGACCTCTTCAGACCCACTAATTCCCGTCACGTGTTGTGATGATTCTAATGGAAAGCTGATGCAATATCTATGAGATAAATTTATCTATATGCTAGTTTACATATATATATGTACGCGGAGAATGTAAGTGTAGTACGTTAGACGTGAATTTACTAAATTAAAAATGAATATTACATGATTATGTCAGCTACGTACTTAGTAAGCACAAATACATTATTGTGACGCGTGGAGAGAGAGCGAGAGAGCGAGAGAGAAGGAGAGAGAGTAAGAGAGAGAGATAGGGCGAGAGAGAGAGAGAGAGAGAGAGAGAGAGAGAGCAAGAGAGAGAGAGAGGGCAAGAGAGAGAGAGGGCAAGAGAGAGAGAGTGAGAGAGAGAGAGATAGAGAGAGAGATAGAGAGAGCGTGGGGGAGAGAAATACGGGCGAGAGCACAGAAGCAAGAACGAGATAGGTAAGAGAGTGACAAAGGACAAGAAGGCAAAAACGAGGGAGGGCGTGGAAAAAGATGGCGATTTCAATTTGATAACTATATTCATATACGATAAACGATAATGATATCAGCAATATATTGTTTTCCACCCAACCTCCGTACGACGTACATCCTTGTCAACCTTCATTCTATAAATGACATGTTCGTATTCATTGTCAGGAATATTAGGGTAGACATTATTTCTCGCGTATATTGAATAAAGCGATGCAAAATGTGTAAGTGTGATAAATGCATATTAGGTGTTTGGAAAAGGCTTGTATCGGGGGCACGACCATACTTGAATTACCGGCATATCGCTATGGCATCAATTAGCGCGCAGTGACATCTCTTTATCACGTATCTCACGCAACAAAATCTTCACACACGCGTTCCCACGGTTCCAGGAGAGTCGGTACTTGGTGGCGCACACGGGTGGGGTGCTTTCCCACGGTGCGTGCGCACGGGTGGGGTGCTTTCCCACGGTGCGTGCGCGCGCATCCTTGTCAGACTCCCTCTACCTTGTCAGGCTCGCTGTTTGTCCTGCGATACCAGGAGCATCACGTTAACGGGTCTATTGTCTCCGGTGGAGGTTTGATTGATGTTCACCGCCTAGCACACATCTATAGCTATACGCCGTAGAATAGACCTAGAACATATCTGTCACGTGTATAGATATGTTAATGCACGGACGTTTATGGTGTGTGGTCAGGGCAAAAGAAGGGAGCGAGAACCGGATTTTTGTAGGAAATCAACGGACATCTGCCATATTTAAAATGTTTGGTTTGTCCGACCAAGCAATGATTGACCCACGAAACCAAAATATGAAAGCAATGGGTGCAATTTCGCTAAAATTGGATCATTTATTATAGAGAAATATGCTCTCTTTTATTGTATATGTCATATAATTACATTATATATATATATTTATATATATATGTGTGTGCTTGTGTGTGTGTGTGTGTGTGTGTGTGTGTGTGTGTGTGTGTGTGTGTGTGTGTGTGTGTGTGTGTGTGTGTGTGTGTGTGTGTGTGTGTGTGTGT
>NW_014577932.1:78662-80167 GCF_000485595.1 Priapulus caudatus
GTGTTGTGTTGTATGTGTGTGTGTGTGTTGTGTGTTGTGTGTGTGTGTGTGTGTGTGTGTGTGTGTGTGTGTGTGTGTGTGTGTGTGTGTGTGTGTGTGTGTGTGTGTGTGTGTGTGTGTGTGTGTGTGTGTGTGTGTGGTAATGCAATAATTCGCAACGTGCTGTCGTCGGTGTTTCGCTGCAGGAGGCACGTTCCTGCCTTAATTTGATACACCCCGTACATTATAACAAAATACTTATTATACTTATATTATTATACATGAAACTAGATACGAAAAGACGTTTTTATCCATTTATCATAATATATGTCAATATATATTCGTTTATATTGATTTTAAGCTAAGGCTACAACCTTGATCGTCCTAGCGATACCATTGGTATATAATCACAGATCTAACGACCACCGTGTTCTCTTGACCTTGAAGCTACGACCTTCGAATTATGTCCGTCGACGAGCCAGGAATCGCCGCTCTCTGCAACGACAGCATTGACCTGCTCATCGCGCCCTTGTTTCCGACTCCGGCGCGACGGCAGCTCGTCCGATTTCTCTCGCCGATTTTCATCTCGTCACCCGTCTTCGTCTTAAAGAAGTTGCCCGTTGCCAAGGTCGCGCCCGTCGGCGTGCTGCTGCCGTTCGACGCAAACATCTGGCTCGCGTTGCTAGGATACGTGACGACGATGCCGCTGCTGCTGCAATGGTGGCCGAGGATCGTTCGCTGCCATGATGGCGACGTCAGAGAGAGCACCTACGTTTACTACCTGCGTTATACCTTCGGTTCGCTACTCCAGCAAGGTGAGACGATCTCTGATTCATTTCATCGCCGATATTGCGATATATAGCGAAGACATTACAGGAACGAGAGGAAGGAAGAAGTGAGAGGGTGAAGGGGAGGGAGATGGGCCAGCCCGTGCCACAGCCTTAATCATGTATCGGGATTTAAACTGAATGATTAACCCGCCCAAAGCCCCCAAACTCTATTAATCAAGAAATAAATGTTCAGGTCGTTCCCCAAGCTTAAGTCCTAGCCATAATTATATCTCTATACCAATTTACCGAGATATTAAGAAGATGACTATAGCCCGCCACAATAGTTTAAACCTAATAGTGCTGAGAGGGTCTATATGTTCCCCAAGGTACTGCCGGAACGTAGTAGTCATAACTTTAACCCTAACCTTTATTCTAACGTGGCTTGTTATTACAAACTGTTTTCAATATGCTATCCGCAAAATGGCGCTTAAGCAATCGGACTTACTACGACCACTGGTCTATATGATACAAATCTATATAATTTGTTTAATAATATGTTTATATATATATATGGAGATTAATGACCACTACCACTACGACTGAGCCATCGTTCCCTCACCCTTAATTCCCTCCCTCCCTCGCGCGCGCTCTCTCCCTCGCCCTCTATCTCCATACCCCCACTCTCTCTCTTGCGCGCGCGCGCTCTCTCTCTCTCTCTCTCTCTCTCTCTCTCTCTCTCTCTCTCTCTCTCTCTCT
>NW_014577932.1:80643-82339 GCF_000485595.1 Priapulus caudatus
ATAACACTGTTATTATCATAAATCAGTTGTTACAATTAAACTGTTTATTATTTACAGCTCAGTGGTGCCAAGTGGGCGCAGCGTTTGTTGTTTATAGAGGGCGTGAGTCGTCGTCGCCGATCTTTGGTCGCCACTGATCTATATGTAAATGTGTTGTGCAACAGTAGAGGGCGTCCATATAGGCAGCAGGCCTGAATAAGCATCGAACAGAAATTAATTAAGAATACTCGGAGTTTCGTCGCATACACAACTTGACAACATACACTTTATTCACTTTAATAACTACAGATTTAAGCTCTATACTCCGCTCGAAACTTTTGCCAGCTCTATGACGCGCATTTCTGCAAATCCCATTGCCCCCCCCCCCATGCAATTTCTGCAGATCCCGTTTCATACCCAAAACTGGCCGACCGGTCACCGTGGCTACGCCACTTACCGGAATAGCACAGTTACACGACAAGATCAATGTAATCCCATTGCAAATGCCCCCCCATGCAATCCCATTGCCCCCCCATGCAATCCCATTGCCCCCCCATGCAATTTCTGCGGATCCCGTTTCATACCCAAAAATGGCCGACCGGTCACCGTGGCTACGCCACTTACCGGAATAGCACAGTTACACGACAAGATCAATGTAACTTCTAATGCATCCTAGACGTCCACGAGGCATCTAACTTGCGTGCATGATGCAAATTAGTGCACTCTAGATCTAGTGCCGAACTTCGCCGAAAAAAAGACAAAAAAGGCATTTTCTAGGGACCAAATAGTGCAATCCATCTGAATGATGGATTACAGTGATTTACAGCTGTACGTTTGAAGACAACATCTCACGCATTGAACACCATGCTGATGTAGTTCACAAGGGCTTTAATGATCGACTTTGTGTTTTCGCACATGTAAAGGAAAGCCCACCCGGGTCAGTATACAGTCAGCTGTGGGAGAAAATACAAGCGAACGAAGAGAGCTATACAACTAACATAACAAAGGCCATGGAACTGGTGCTAACGGGAAAATACACGCTGATGTCCAATTTCGTAGACAGCGAAATGTCCTTGGCTGCAGACCTCGATAGAACGGGTCAATGCAGGTGGGTATATTTCTCACAAATTATGTTGCTCTATCGAGAGCGTATTATGCTTCATACAGTTTAATTTGATGATTTTATAAACGCCCTTAGATGCGTATAATTTAATGTTTACATATTTATTATTGTGTAGTTTAACTTTAATTTGTTATTGTTGTATTTTTCTATTCTAGAATGAGTTGTACCGTATTGTGTAAATATTGTTTCGTATTTGTTTGTTTCTCAATGTCATATTTGTATTTCATGTTTTCTAATCAGGTGTCATCATGTTATTAATGAGTTCATTGTTCTCCTTGTACTTCCTTGTCTATGTTTTATGCATACATTTATCACTTATTTAGTATAATAATCGTTTCATTTTTCCTCATCGAATAACAAATTCACATGAGTGAGGTGGCTGATGTGTGAGGTAGCTGATGTATGAGGTGGCTGATGTGTGAGGTGGCTGATGTGTGAGGTAGCTGATGTGTGAGGTGGCTGATGTGTGAGGTGGCTGATGTGTGAGGTAGCTGATGTGTGAGGTGGCTGATGTGTGAGGTGGCTGATGGGTGAGGTAGCTGATGTGTGAGGTGGCTGATGTGTGAGGTGGCTGATGTGTGAGGAGGCTGATCT
>NW_014577932.1:82364-95672 GCF_000485595.1 Priapulus caudatus
GTGTGTGTGTGTGTGTGTGTGTGTGTGTGTGTGTGTGTGTGTGTGTGTGTGTGTGTGTGTGTGCGTCGTCGTGTGTGTGTGTGTGTGTGTGTGTGTGTGTGTGTGTGTGTGTGTGTGTGTGTGTGTGTGTGTGTGTGTTAACATACAGGGCTGGGCCTATAAATATAAGTATGATTACGGATGATTACAGTGAGGAGGCGTTGTAGTCGCACGCAAGAGCCTAGATGCATGTGTCACGTTTGGTAAGAAGTTGTTAGACAAAATAACAGCATGTCGTACGAAAATCCCGTGAAATACCAATCATATAACTACTCGGCACGCGTCCGATACGATTTTCTACTGGGATTACTAACCGCGGTAATTAAGGGACTGTATAACACATTCGCCACCTCAACCCACTCCTCGATACCAATATACAGCTTCATCGCTACGTTCTCCTAATATATAATCAGGAGTGAATAATAATAGATAGAATGAATAATAATCTATTATTATTCACTCCTGATATCATCTCGTATTGATTGATTATCGATTATTCATTTGCCACACCCGGCTCATTTCAGGATACAGGCGGTTGTTGAGACGGGTCTGTTAGAGAAATGGAGAGAGGGTACTGGAAGGTATAGCCTCTCACATTGCTTCGAGCGCGATGACACGTCGGTCGCTGCTAGGCAGATCAGCTTGCGACAGATGCTGCCGGTGTTTGTCTTGCTGTTCGCGGGCTCCGCTGCCGGCCTGCTGCTCCTCCTAGCGGAGATTGTCGGCAAGAAGCTTTGCGAGAGATGGCGCCACCGGTCGCGAGTCGCGCCGCAACCTTTGCTACCGTAAATATCGTATAAACACGTGTTTTAGAATTATGGGATATTAAAAAAGACGCACACGCATACACGCACGCGCACGCACACACACACGCACACGCGCGCACACACACGCACACACGCACATCAAATTTGTTTTCTATGGCAAATTAATTGAATTGGGTTAATTAGGAACAACACAAAACAAAATTACACAAATAACTATTTAGGAAATGGCAATATATATATATATATTATCAAGAGCTAATAATACCTTTATTATTAGCTCTTGATATTATATATGGATGATTTTAGTAGTAACTCGTTCTCAATGAAATCATTAATTGTTCAATGTATTACTATCTGTTAATTATACATGTGATAGTGAGGTTGGTTTAATGATCATGGCTTTGCTTGTTTCCGATGATAATTAAAACTTAACGTGCTTTATTGTAATGTGTAGCTACTATCTATCTATGAAAAAATTTTGATAACATTAAAACTCCTTACTTCTATATTTTGCCGCAATACTGGTATTACTGGTATGTGTGATTACTATGCATCGTCAAATTTACTGTTAACATTCTCACATTCTTATCAATTTTATATTTAGTATTATTACTGCACTTAACATAATTTAGATGAATTTTCGATTTCTGTAATGGGTTTAATATTTGCTTATGACAAAAGTTTTATACACACACGTGTATATAAATATTTATTTATTGTTATTTATTTATTTGTATTAGAACCGCTTCAAACGTTTTTGGATAAATGCCGTTCAGAATACTGATGCAGATACAAACATTTAAATCCATGCATAAAGTGAACTGGTGTATATATCATCAATAATTGTGTATTACAGGTGACCTATTGAATATGAATTTCTTTTGAGAAATGGAACCACAAATGTTATAAATGCAATTTTTTGTCATTTACGTGTGTGCTACACGAATGTTTTAGGTGGATACGTGTAACAACAATAAAATAACATTGATATATTTAGTTGTTTGCCGAAAGTCCAACTCTGCCTTTTATTTGCATAATGCGTAATACCAACATGGCTATACCATCACAACACTCTCTATAACAAACCGAGTTTTGAAGAGATTTTCAAGCAACTTGACAGCATTGCCTTGACTTTAATCAAGCAAATGTTTAAGAAATTAGAATTTAAACGTAGATTATACAAACTGCAAGTCTTCTACTAGTCTAGTAATGTACAACCTACTTTCCGCATCATTTAAACACATCATGTTTCTGAACCATACACCTTATAAATATTATCATCATACTATTTACATTTTTTATTCCTTTCCTATATAAAGTACCTATCAGTTTAACAAAGCAAGTGTGTAAGGACTCTGTACTGATTATATTTAACATGTGATTTTCAAACAAATCAGCTTGATTGTCATCAATACTAACATAACATCAGGAGTCTTTCAATAGACTCTATTTATACTGATAAACTATATAGATCTATTGATAGACTCTATTGATCTATTGAAATAGATCTATTGATAGACTCCTGATAACATGCACAAAGGGTTATCTCACAGATGTGTCAGACTTCTTATATTATTTAATGCCCTCTACCCAATCTCTTTCATCCACACAAGGAAACGTTTTACATGTTAAAGTTGACCTAAACCTACAAATACTTCACAGCGCATGTGCTTCTTAACCGCTTCTCTTTAAACCACCATAACAACGTGAACGGGACGTGATTAGGAATGTACGACACCTTTCATCAGCTGCTGTTGCTCCCCAGTAGGGGTTTAGCAAAGACAGCTTCATATAGGGTGAGAGTGAGCACCCTAGGCATCACACAGTTACCAACATGCAATCACCCAGCATTTACTAATTATAACTATTCAGAATCAGAACAGCACGGGATGGGCACACGTTAAGTGGTGCATTTATTATCTAATAGGTTTAAATCTTTCTAATCCTAAATCAATAATTCTTTTCCTTCCTGCCTAATGTCCATCATATAAATTAAAAACGGTTTTTACATAGGAATTGCACTGGTAGGATATGCTGGGTGCGCAAGGCTGGGCCGAAGATAGTGCCTGTGGCGCCATCTACCGGCCATTTACCGACCTCATCCTCCTGCCATTGGTGGCGGTCCAGCGGGACCTAGAAAGAAGATCAAGATCAAGTAGTCATTTGAGAAGTGAAAACGCATCCAAAAAAAGTTAGAAAAAGAATAGAAATGGTTTCAGATTGCAACTGGAAATAAAATTTGTGGTTCATAATAAATCATTATGCTCGTACTAATGTTGCAACAGGGTGAAGGTATTGAGCACAGTCCAGAGCACGAAACGAGTACGAATGAATATTACACATATTCAATTTCAACCCATCTTCATATCGCAATATGATTCCTTACTGTTACACAAGCATTTTGAAATATCTTGGTTTGCACCAGTTGTAACAAGGTATTCATCTAACATGATCCCAAATATTTTTCACATACAATGTTCATGCCAAAGTTCCACACCACTAGTAGACGAGCAGATTTAGAAAAATATTCCATGTTGAGTCAAACAAATTGCAAAAGTTTGTTTTATTGTTGATTCTTGTTTATTAGGTAGTTCTTCATGACATATCCAAAATGGGACACAGGTTTCAACCCAGAAGTTGCCTAATTTGCATATTTGAAAATGGCCGCCATTCTCAAATTTTGAGGTTAATTATCTCTAAAAATATTCATTTTCAGTTCAGTAACTGTATTAGAGGTTAATAGATATATGACCCAATAAAACTAAGCACATATTTAGAAGGCGTCAACATGACTTTCTGATATTATTAGTTCGCGAGAGGTCCAGGATGTTGATAAATATCTGATCAAAATTTTCTATTTTTTAACCAAGTTACATGTATCAAGAAGCTACCTTAATAAAGAAGTAGACAACAGAAATGAAAACAACTGAGTGCAAATTGTTTGACTCGATAACCGTGGAGAAGAAAAAAGAAAAAAAAACAACGCTAGAAATAAAAAAAGAAAAAGAGAAAAAGAAAAAATAATAAAAAGAAAGAATTTTCTGAATATTGTCATCCTATATTAAAGGTAACTTATTGCCGAAGAATTTTTCCCAGTTTACAGTTGAGGAAGGCGTCATTCATCATGGATATAGACGAGGAGATGATTTGTGTTTTTGATGGGATTACCTCTGACCGAGTGCACACAAACCCCTCAAACCACTCACACCCTGGCCTCACACTCTTTTTTTTCCGCACGTTTCATGATTACTACCGTCTATTGCTTGAGTAACACGGGCAATTGTCTAGAGTAACGATAAAAATGATCTTAAGAACCTTCGTATTCACCAAAATCATCAGCGCCAGAGATCGATTACAATTTATGCGTTCTGTTTCTCTGATTTAACGCGTGCTGCGAAACAATCAGAGTGATACTGTTTTCGCAACATACAAGCGTTAGCTTTCCTGTCCACCGTTTATAGCTAACAGATAAAGTACACAACACCATCAACCATATGATTGGCAGTACGCAACGATATAATGCATGAGCAGAGGGCTATCGTTATAGCAGCAAGTTGCGGTAGTCCAAGATGCGACACCGTACCGCATCGCCAGAGGACAAGTTCACACTCACCTACACACGCAACACCACCTCAGCTAATAGCAAATATCTCACAACGTTTCGGAAGCTGGCGACACCACTCGCATCGACGCTGACTATTAACTCGTACACGCAACTACACACGCATAAATAGTTGCCTAAGACCATGCACAGACGACATCTTGTGTGAGATGGTGCGAAGATCTCGTATGCACACAGATTAAGCCGCATGTCTGGCTGCGGCTTCACAGGCAAAGCAGATAAGCAACTCGGACCAGCACCAAGAGGAAGGCAAGTTTTTCCATTCTTGCTAAAAATGATAGACTTGAGCCGCCTACCAACTATGGAGTGCCTGTATTCAACACTAAGCGTATTGTCGAACAATGCATGTATAAGCTCAAGCGTCGCAGCCGATATTTTTGCGCACATTACGCTTTAACCAATACGTTTCGCAACACCAGCAAACTCATCACTCGAACTCGAAGGCCAAACTGATCATCAGGGCCACAAGAGAAGCAGCTGAGGGCAATGTGCATCCTCCTTATACTAGAGGGCACTTCCATACACTGATGTCGTTTCTCGGAAGCATTAGGGCCATTTATGAAGTCGAGTGCTTTCTCACCTTGCATCCGAGTTAGCCTTTGCGGTACAGCCCACACACACACACACAACACAGTGCACAGCATGATGCTCAGGCGGAAGGCGTAGTGCAAGAAGCAGTCAGGGACGCACTTTGGTGGATGCCTCTAATCGCAGTCCTTTTGAAGTAGGAAGCCAACGAACAGGTAGTGGCCCATGCTAATCAACACGCACATGTTTTGACGAGGTTTTCGGCGCTGAAACACATGTATTGAAACAAATGATGATATTATCGCAAGCAGCTCAACGATACAAGCACCTTTTCGCAGAAAGCAAAGCTCTGACATATGCTGCAAGCACCACACATGGGCGCAGTTATTGAATAAAAAAACGAAAACAATTGATCTTCTGAGATGCTGCACTCCGAGCGACACTCATGCGCTAAATACACGCCCGCACTGGCAAAGCTTCATACAGCATCACTGCACCTGAAGTGCCCTGAGATGACTACTCAATTAACCGCTTCAACAGCAAGTGGGCAGCACAGTTATGCTAAGATCCGTCTATGCATGTTCCTGCAGGAACATGCTCGACCCAGAGGCAAGAACAGTAGTGTTTTTTCAAGAGTTTATTGGCATGGAAATATGATTTGTCTAAGCAGCGTAGCGATCGAACTACATGCTGGGTGGCTTATCTGTGCAATCGATGGTTGATATTGCGCAGGTATTGAAAGAAAGTCTCATAAACGAGGGCAAACGGAGATATGAGGACATAGGAGGGGGACTAGACCGAGACACAACGGCAAGGGTGCTGCTGCGATGTATTATGCAGCAGAATAACAACCGAAGATGGGAAGCTCAGTAGGCGCCTACAAGAAACACAGGACAGTGAAGTCAGTCACAAGTGAATAGAATGAGAGAGATATGGCAGATACAGCAAGTCATTACTTGAATACCATTGAAAGCCATTACCGTTCCAAGAGATGATTACTTGTTGATCAGTAACATAATAAGCAGAGCATTGCTCAAGTGTGTCGGCGAACGCTCACATGCTAATGAAGATATAAGGGCAGTCCATCATTATCCAAGCATGAGAGGCGAGCAGGTTACCCAAATCATGTCCGTTCAAAGAAAAGAACAAGTCAACAGTGTTTTGGGAGTGGGGCAAAGCGAGTATTTCGCGATGGAGAGAATAGTGGTTCGTCGATGCTTGCAGCGTGCTCTCGTAGAGACGATCGCCTGATCGCATAGGCACAATAACACTGATATCGATCTAATGAGGTTTTCTAGAATACGAGCTTGTCCGCTCTTATCGGTCAGGCGCATGCCTTCTTTACAAAAGCATCGGCTACTAAAGTGCTGTACATGAGAAAAACGCAAAAGCTTGGCGGATGCTATTTCTAAACTCTGGCAGTGAGCACACAAGACATTAATCATCAGAAGGCCAGAATGGCAATGTTTTAGAATGGTGGTTCTCTGCTACACGTTTGGCCATGGTGCACAGGGGGATATGTATAGACAAAAATAATCAACACATATATACGTGTGGTGGCAAAGTATGCCCACCAATAGTAGTGTGTATGGACTGGCTACTCACACGAAACAATCAGAGAGCAGTGCACATACCAAGCGACGTGGGCAGGCGGTCAATCCTCAGGCAAAAGTAAAGACTGCGCTCTGATTACCATTGAAGATCAGATAAGAAGACATCTCCTGATGAAGCAATCAACAAACAAGCAGTTCATGCAACATGCTAGCTGATGAACATGAGGAAAACAGGAACAAGACGACGGCGTATCTGTTGATTTGTTCGCAGACAGCCGTGAACATGGCGTGTAGGCGAGACGACCATTTGTCATTGCAGAGATACTGACATCCTTGTGCTCTTGTGCAACGGCACCATATACCAGGTACCAAGCTTGTTCATGAGTTAGGAAGAGTGCAACTTAATAGGGAGACCACTGTGGAACGATCCAGCGACATGAGCAATTTTAGGAAGGCGCGCCTATAGCACATACGCTACCATAGCTGCATGCGTGTATGTGGGTGCGATAGCCACAGTCTGGACTCCATGGGATGGCAAAGGTTTGTGTGCTAGGCTAAGAAATCGGACGAATCTAATGCAGATAGGTGAATGCTTCATGTCAAGTTTATTTAGGCGCATGATAAAATCAGAGATGCTCGGGCGGCAAAGCATTGGTATGTGTGTATGGTAGACAAGGTACCAGCTTGCAATAGTGCTACGTAGCAAAATGTTTGGTGACTAAAGGGTTGTGAAGAGCCCTCAAGACGTGTCGACATCAAAAGGCTGGCCACGCGAGCAGAAGATGCTGCGCAGTTCCATTGCTTATAGAGTCTTTGCTAGCAGACTCATAGTTATGGATAGGAAAAACGTAGGCAGAAAAACCGGGAAAGATTGGGTGGTGTGGAATAGGGGCCCAAGTGTGAAAGTTTTGAATGCCGCCGAGAGAATGGACACCCCAAGCGCAGCTCGCTGATTGCGCTACTGAGAGTAATTACGTTGCAAATGTAAAGAGTATTGTGACACAATGATATGTTTCGTGCAAGAAGAACAGGATGTTCTGGCAGATGAGTCTGGTGGAAAGTGTCAAGAACGGACTTTGTAGGCACAGAACATGCCATTGGATATGTTTGAGTAGCTTAAGTGCTACCATGATGGTATCAAAGGATTAACTGTAATATATCAGTGTGTGCTTATTGCAATTATTGCAATCTGAACGTGTGAGTTTTCATCCCCACCCTTGATTAATGCTTGTCATTTTTCCTTGTTTTGGTTTTTAAATAGTCGTCACGCGGACATATCTTTTGACGCTATTTAAACCTAGCTGTTCAAAGAGGTATTGGAGCTTTGTAAATATGTATTTTACATCATTGGGCCAGATGTTTCTATTCAGCCTATAGTAGCGTTATTGGCTGAAAATGATAGTTTGAGAGATAATTGGGACCTCACAAACGGTCTGAATGACAAATACGACAGATACTACAGTGACAATATAATGGGTTGATAACTTGTGTCCATTCTTGGACATGTCATCAAGAGTACCAATGGTACCTCGAAGGCAAAACGGGCGAAAAAACTCCAGCCCGGACCATCACCCATCCGCCAACAAGGATAATAGACCCGACGGAGTAAAGAATAGGATGCAAGGACAAAAATAACTAGGAGAACGCTGGCACTGCAAAAATCATGATATACACAACCGCCAGTGAGTGATGTGGATCTGGGGCGAGCGCGCCTGCACTCATCATGAAGTATAGGACGAGGAAGATGGTGAGATAGTCTGGGATGCTGCATCATCAGGATATAGAGCGAGGAGTGATGGTCGAGATAACCTGGTTGAGGCCTGCCCACCAAGAATCAACAAAATAAAAACAAACCTTTCTGCCAATTTGTTTGACTGAAAAGTTCGCAAGAGATACTGCTCGTCCTATAGAGTTATACACTTATATATAGCTTAATTATGTTTCTTATACATTAGCAGAAGTCATACATATGACGCTCTTGAACGTTTCGAAATTATAAAATGGAAAGGCAAGATGGTGGAAATTGAAGGATAAATGAAGGTGGAAAGGATAAAAAGAATGATGGATAAAAAGGCGGTATGAAAGGATAAAATGGAAAATAAGGGCGAACAAAATATAAAGTGAAATACCTGTTGCCCGTCTAAACCCGCCCATTCTCCGTCCAGGGCCTCCTCCTCCTCCTCCTCCTCCTCCTCCTCCTCCACCTCCTCTGCTGCTGCTACCCGGCTTATAGCTTGATTCATAGCCTCGGCCATGTTTCGTCAAATCCGGCTGAAACATGGAATTAGTCCAACTAAACAACACCACACGATTGCAATCACTACACAAAAGAATGCACACTTGAACTGAAAGCTACTATTCATTGTACTATTACTATTCTATTGAAGTTACTTTTCATTCTTTACGGTTTAAAATTATATAACAAACGATTATATAAAGATGCCTATAATTATTATAAAAGTTAATGCAATGCTAACTTACCTGAATCATAGTTTGGAAGCTAGAACAAAAACAAATCTCAATCAGAATATATTCAAGATTAAAAAATGCATTATGCAGATTTATAAATTTAAATGTAATTTTAAAATACTTTTAAAAGCTAAACATTGCCATCTAATGTACAATTTTAATAATTGCTAAAATTAAAATTGATACTTCGTGTTGTTTATAAGTATATAACCCTACTGTGAAATTCACATTAGGCTGTCAAATATCAAAGCTGGGTACTAAATAAAAGCTCTGATACAAAATCATTTGCATTTATCAACAGTTCTTTACAATTCGAATCGCAACCTTCGAAGCAGGTGTAACAGAGGTTTGTTCATCATACATTTACATACGCGTGCTAGTCCACACGTATGTTTGTTTTGCCACTCGGGTTAAAACGTAAGGGACACACAACTTTGCTATTACTACTAAAATTGTCATGTGACCACAGTGTTCTTTATAGACTTGTTGCCGGTTTAAAATTGTTCCGAAATTTTAAAATAAAGGGAGCAAAAATGACGATAAATACTTACAACAAAACGATGAAATTAATAATTCCCCAGAAGATATTTGGTATAACTGCCAAACTCCAAGTGTTAGATGAGCCACCTACCGTTCCATCTGCAAATAGAATTGAAGCATACCGTATAACATGAAAATCAGCGCCTTTATTTCGAACATAATTTCCGACCAGTCTCGTGTTTTCCCCACTTTTACGACAATTACCGTTATGACTTGAGCAACAGCAACTGTCTAGAGTAACTATAAAATGTCTTAAAACCTTCATACTTGGCTATATTCTCCTAAACATGTACGGTCCAAATTTTGATTACCGCCGCCATTCTTGCGAATCTCGGACTATCTCGCGATCGAGCAAGATATCGGCCAAATCCAAAATCGAAACGGAGTAAACTATCTGTGGCAATTGGCCTGGCAAAAAATCTTTCAGTCTTGTAAAATATCTACTGGCAGTCCTAACCCTAACTTCAACTAGGCTATCAGATATTCTACGGTCTAAATCGATCTAGTAATAGTAAGACTAAAAATCTAAGATAAAAACAAGCAAGTAATATTACTAATAAGATTAAGAATACACGTACTCTCAGATATGTACACCATGGTCACGGTCTCTGGCCTCTCGCCGCTTCGGGTGCCCGGACGGAATTGATCACGTGAGCTGGAATTCACAATATCCCTAGATTAAGACGCGTCTTAAGACTCTATTAACATTAAATATCAGCGATTATGCTTAATAAGAAACGCTGATAGGGTCCTATGTCCCCAGCGGTAGAACTGCCAGAAGTTACCTCGAGAGGTACGGGTCCGGCTAATACGACTGGGAACTACCCTCACGGGTAACTTATCTAGCAAACCTGATATGGTTAGTGATTTAGGCGTTAGTTTTTATGTAGATGTTAGAGTCTAATTGCCGTGGGTTGGTGGAATTAGGCGGTTAGGAGTCAGGCGTTAGGGGACTCCGCATAGACTCACTTTGTTAGTGCTTAGGACGCAAGAGTACGCGTCCGGCCATTAGATAGTAGATTATTTAAACCAGGGTACATTCCGAGATTAGTACCGGACCGTTAAGACCCAGGTGGTCCGGGGGCAGTTCTAGGCAGTACCTGGTGGAATAGACCCTAATCAGCAATAACTAACGAGCCAGGCTGGTGTGACTGAACGTATCAAATATACGTGGGTATTCTGTATATACGTCAATATAACAGGGGTCGTATTCTAACCTAGCAATACGTTTCTTTGGAAGCTAGCGCTTAAACCATGACTCAGCCTCCATGCTGCGAGCTACGACGTGTAGCCGCGACCAGGGCTATGCCGAACACGTTGTCGTATACAGTCCTGAACACCCTTCCATAACAAAAACCTATCACCTCTGCAGATCTGATGAATAATCTGATATATCTAAATTAAAACTAATTCTAATTCACCACGCGCTAGTTGATTGACTCTTGTTTGAATATATGAATGTTAATCTACACAGTGTGTCTGCTTCTAATGAATGGTATTCTCTTGAATTTCATTGATATTAATCTGCTAAAGTTATCACAAGCTCAAGTCAACTTTCAATCTCGAGCTTTAACCGCGACTGTTTACAACTCGCCATGAGTCTAATGGAAGTCGAGAATCGCGAAACCGCGAATGAAAAAGCAATAATACTCGTAGAAATGACTACAAGAAATGCAGCTCAAATCAGACCTGCACGATGGCTACATAACTACAAGGCAAAATTACACACCAAAGCAAGTGTAACGTGATTCCAACTGTCTGCCAAATTTGTACAAACTTTATCGATGAAATGTTCTCGAGATGGTATGGGTGGTTTTAACAACTGGGACCGCAGATCGTTTTATTTCCCTTGTTCGAATCCATCGCGATTTAGTCAGTCGATAATGATTAGCAAAAAATGGTGGACATCTCAATAAATTTGGCTTGATATTTAACGTCTCAAAAAAGTCGCTGGTGCTACCCGTTAAGTCCGCGATCGTAGGCCCTGAATGAGGTCAAAATGAAGTGGATGTTATAAATATTCATTTTCGATATATCACAATTTGAAGTGTCTTAGTGCGATTACTTCCGCAGAATCAAGACAAAAGTCGATTAGCTTGCAGAACCAATGTTTGAAACGGTATTCTAACCCTAGCAATACCGTTTCTTGGAGCTAGCTACGATGAAGAGATGACGTAAACACTAATGTCATGACAAAATCAAGTAGCTAGTTTTGTTTACGCTACACGTTACGCTACACGCAAGTCCTGATAGGCCTTGGCTACTACTAACTGTGCACGTATACAACATTTGTAGCTATCGAAAAATATATGTAAGCTATTTAGAATGACTAAGTTAACAACCAAACCTTAGTAATATCGTGAAAAATCGAGTCACCGAATGGGTGAGCTGACAGGATCCTAATTCGATCGTAATGCCCTCTATCGGAGGCACAAACTAACTTTAATTTTTTATTTTATTTTATATAATACATAAATATAACTATATATATATATTAAAAAAAAAAAATATAGATCAGTGGGTCACAACACACCCTATTAGGCAATAAGGGTAGTTTTGCTTACAATTTTCTATGCGCTCAGATTAGATGTGGATGACGTTATTATTATTATTATTATATTATGTTTCAAGGTTCAAGATTCAAAGAAATTTATTTGTGCATAAGACGCATAAGTACAAGTTATATACAATCGCACATTGATTATAAATCCGTGAACGAAAAAAACAAATACAATCATTACTAAATGAAGCACGGGGACGGCGAAAAACCCGCAGGTCATCAAAGTCAGCTGCCCTTATAGAATTATAGTTATTATGCAGACGACTGAATATTTATAGTACTTTAACAATTTTTATAGGTACTTTAACAATTTGAGTCAAGACAAAGTACCTAAAATTATTCAGTCGTCTGCATAATAACTATAATTCTATAGGGGCGGCTGACTTTGATGACCTGCAGGGTTTTCGCCGTGGTGGTTTTTCACACTATGTAGGAGAGGAAATCCCAACGTACAATAACGGAGTTAATTTCGGCATTTTCTCTCATTGTTTTGGGAAAAATGCTAGACAGGTCTGTGAGGAATGAAGTCTACAAAATGTTAAATTTAAATATTATATTGATCGCTGCCAACTATGAGACTTCAGCAAGTAACATTTGAGAATGTTTTCTATTCAAATTAATCAAAAACGAAAAATCAATGTATTTGGCCTGTAAGGGAAAATCTCTTCTTGCGACTTCCGACTCATTTTGCCAGAGCGGGTCACAAATTGTATAATGCTCATCCAAGACACAAAGCAATTGAAAAATAAAATAGTATTTTCTGCATGTGTATTGTCGAATGATGGTACTTTGGTATATATTGTTTTATTTTGTGCATAAACTTGTGCACGACAATAGTCACAGATACATCGTTATGACGGTACACCTCACGGTCACCTGGGCATAATTAAAAATGGCTACATGTACATATATGACATTTAGTGTGGCCAGCCACCTAACTTTAGTAGCCATTATATACATGGCTGATGTCACATACTGGCACACACTGCCGTCATCGTAGTAGCCTAACGACGTCAGAATACTAGCTTAGGAACATGGGACCATTATATATGATAAAGGCACAGTCATAAACGTAACACTAATATCAAATTAGTATCAAAAATAGTTCTGGACCAGCAACAAATGTTGTCTTTGTCATGCATCAACAACTGGAGGCTGAATATTGCGGGTAAAGGTCACTGTTTCCACCTCGCGGTTTCCGTAAACGGTTCCATCGTCATCTCCCCGTCA
>NW_014577932.1:96505-104173 GCF_000485595.1 Priapulus caudatus
ACATTTAACTGCCACCCACAACTGCTTCTATCACTGGAGCCGAAAGCATTAACCATTAGCCAACGGTTCCCTATCAAACCAGTGGAACTTAATAAAGTTAGAAATGTACTAGCGAATGTGATAACGAGGCACTATGACGGCCTGAAGGACACGGGCATTCGAGGCAATAATTAGGAGTTATAGCTCTCCTCACACGTGAAAATGTCATAACGTTCCGGTTTTATTTGCCAGCCATCAAACACCGCCAAGAACTGTACTTTCGCGTGCTGGTAGTCAGTAGCTGCCATCTTGTACTTGTCGTAAACATGCCTGCCTCCAGCATCGCCCCCTGGGACGTCTACGCGACGATCGCTCGGTGGCGGGCCTCTCCGCGAACTTCCCTGATTGCGCCGTGAGGAACTGGTCCGAACATCCTTAGGGGCGGAGGTGGAGGCCTGCAGGGGACACACGCCCGCAACCGCGCCCGCTGGTTTGAATCGCGCGCGGACTTGCCGCCGTGAAGCTCCTGCCGACGCTCGTCGGACAGAGGACGGTTCGCAATGGGTGGAAGTTTAGGGGAGTGACGAGCGGCCTTGATGGGTGCCCGGCTGGCAGTGGAGCCCGTGTCTCGCCCGCACATCGCCACCCAGGAGAGGGGCGGGCTGGCGGGGCCGGGGTCGCCGCGCCAGCGCCGAGCCCCGGCGTCCCGCGGTGCTCCGCTACCCCGCCGGCCCGCTGCAGGCGGGTATACCGCGACGCGCCGGCTCCTGCCGCATCACCGGCCGCCCCCACGGCACGACAGCGTACCCCACGGCGGGAGACCAAAGCAACGGACGCGCGTTCCGCTCGAAAGGCCGCCGGCGCTTGCAGCCGCCCCTTCGCTCCGTTAGGCCGCAGCGACCAATTCACGGATGACGTGCGCAGGCCGTACCAGCGGGCGGCATGAACAAAGCGAGAGTAAGCGCCCCTGGTTAGGCTGCAGCACGTTCTCACGCGCAAAGCGAAGTTGTCGCTGCAAACGACAATGGAGACGGTCCCCGTCGCCGCGGCCGAGTCGCCCAGGCTTCGTGTGATGCTGCGTAACGCACCCGTCACGTCGGGTTAGTCCGACCCCCTGGCACCCTTCGCTCGCTGCGCGCGCCCGGGGACGCACTTCGGCGCACGTGCGCATGGCAAATAATGGCTGAGGGCCGCGCAGCGTCTCTCCTCGCCGGCCGTCCTCGATGGCGATCCTCGGCCCCGCCCGGCGTTGTCGGGTTACGGCTGTCAGGTCCTTAATTTCTCCGCTTGGAATTTCGGCCTGCGCCGTTTTAACGAACCGTTGACAGAGGACGCCGCGGGCGTCGTTCGGATTTTTTTTTTTTGCTTGAATCCGTTGTTGGCCCTGTGGCCCATGTCGTTGTCGTTTGACTCTCCAATCACTTTGCAATCTTGGCCTCCACCTATATTCATATCTTACATTCGCTTCGTCGCTGTTTTAAAACCCCTTGCACATACAAAGAAATTATTAACGAAACTACAAAACTAATAAAAAATAAGAATATATTCTTCACATAAGAAATTTTTTTAATTTCCGTGAAAACTATTTCTTGGATCGAGAGTTTTGCGCATGTTTCTGTCTGTATCTCGGTTATGACGTCGTACGCATTAGGAAATGATGTCATGGGCAAATTTGATGCGTTGGCGCCATCTAGTGTAAAAAATAATTATAAAGTGAGCATAATATGCATAGAATAATATAGGTAACCATATGGTTATCTATATTATTTCTATGATAATATCAAAAGTAGATAATGGGGAATTTCCTATTATCTACTCCTGATAGTATCACTATCACTAGTAATATCAGGTACTGAGAGGACAGTGAGGTTATCAGGTATAGTATTAGTAGCTCTCGTAGTCTAGACTCTAGCTCTACTCTAGACTAGAGTGTAGAGCTCCGCTCCCTCTATTATCTCAGCCTTTCTACCAGAAACCCGCGCATTTCTTTTTTCAGCTTCTCTTTCAAGTCGTTAAATTCCAGCTCCAGCAGTCGTTAAGTCCAGCTCGCATATTTATTAGACAAAGACCTTTTGCTCAGCAGAAAGTGTTGTTGCCAGCAGAAGTTAGTTGACCTGTGATCACTTGTTTTGTAGCGCACAGCACGAACAGTGCTGCCATCGGCAATCGACAGCAGTCAGCAGCTTGCTTCATTAGTGTGTTGATGTTCCATATGGTTTGATACTTCGATATTTTTGGCGTGAAATGTAAGCTTAACGCAATAATATTGTTAGCGAAAATGATACATAGGCCTACTCATTGTGCATAAGTCATTATTATTATCTACGGTCGTTTTATGGATACTAAACCTAAACTAAAGTAAAGTGGTGCCAGATCCGATTAGGAAGTGATCAATTTCTCACCTAATGTGACCTATGCCATAGCTCCAAGAAACAAGAGTCTCCTTGCTAGGGTTAGGAGACCTCGTATATATTGACGTTAATAGGCATGACAAGCGAGAGTAGCGCCCCCTGGAGGCCGAGCACGTTCCAGCGCGCGAGCTTGTCGCTGCACGACATGGAGACGGTCCCCTTGCCGCGCGATCGCCCAGGCTTCGTGCGTAACGCACCCGTCATGTGGTAGCCGACCCCTGGCACCCTCGCGTCCTGCGCGCCGCCCGGGACGCACTTCGCGCCCGTGCGATGGATATCTGAGGGCGCCACGTCTCTCTCGCCGGCGTCCTCGATGGCATCCTCGCCCCGCGGCGTTGTCGTGGTTACGGTGTCAGCCTTAATCTCCGCTTGGAATTCGCCGCGCGTTTTACAACCGTTGACAGAGGACGCCGCCGTGTCGATGCTGAATCCGTTGTGCCCGTGGCATCTGTCGGTACCTCCATCACTGGCAAGCGGCGCCACTATAGCATCCGAATTCGGCGGGGTAACATCCGTCTCGATGCGGCGACGTTTCTTCGCGGCGGCCGACTCCGACGAGGGTCCGCGCTTCGCGGGCGTTGCCACGGTTACCGTGTCGGCGCCACCGGCAGCTTCCTGCTCCTTCGGGAAGACGGATGCATCGCCGCAGGGCGTGTGGGTTGCGAACAGGTGGAAGCCGACGCCATCCTTCAACCTGACCTTGAAAGGTCGTGCGCTGACCTCTTCCAAGATTCCATCGCACTTCCCATCCAACAGGTCACCCACCTCCTGTATGAGGAACCTGCAAAATGAGAAAGGTCAGCATCTGTGGGCAAGACCAATCCCTTTCTATTACATCTACTTTCTTTACTACCTTACTTTCCATCTGCATGCACTAATGCGAAGAAAAGAGTAAGTAAACGTTAGACCGACATGTGCCTACTACACATAGATCTCGTTAATCTACAGAGTATCGTCTAAATGTACTCATTAATTTGGAGAATTGAGAGTCAAGCACGTGTGAATACGTGAGAGTAAAACCGATTGCACATTGATTTATAGTAACTGCTTATAGTAAACAAAGGGGTCTGGGTGAGGTATGCTCACCTGTGTAGCGTAGCATGCTATATCATCACTACCCCCATCACAGCTACGTATGGATTTCTGTTCGAGTCCAGCCGACCCCTACCTGACTAGACCCCGGCGAGCTAAGACTTCTGCATGACTGTCACTGACAGTATCACCCTTCTCACTCAGCTGGTCTCTGTCAAGGCACTTGGAACCGGTTGCCATGGAAACGACCCTCATCTTTCGGCTTTCGTCATGAGTCAGAACGATGACAGCCATGAGTGTCCACTCACCTGAAACAGGGAAATATGACAATAACCAAAAAGCAGGGCCCTTACCCATGATGCAAACACTGGCAAAAGCTGTACGTGGGAGGTTTGGTATAAATATTAGTTAATGTAACCCATTGAAAAGGCACTCATGCACCTAGACACACACCTGGTACTGATGGCTTTCCTTTCTTTGGCAGCTGAGAATAATGACGATAGCATAGGTTCGCAACGTCATCTGCAAAATTCTCATCTTTCTCCATTTGCATATCCCTAAACGAAATCACACATTTGATAGTTGCCAATGTCGTAATAAACTATACGTTAATGCTATATCGTAATAATAATTAATAATATTAATATTAATAATAAATTAATATGTTAGTATTGTTACGTAACACGTTCTCACCTTCTTCAAAGTTCAAGTTCTTGTCAACATCCCCTACGCCTACGGCTACAATACCTCAAGATCTAGATAGCTCAGTCAGAATAACATATTAGGAACATTGGGAATTATATATGAATAAAGGGACAGCATAAAACGTAAAATAATTACTAAATTAGATCAAAAATAGTTTGGGACCACACAAATGTGATTTTGTCATGCCATCAACAACTGGAGGCTGACATATTGGGGTTAAAGGTCACTGTTCTCCTCCGCGGTTTCCGTAAATCGGTTTCCATCGTCATCATCACCGTCATCGCTGTTTTAAAACTCCTTGCACATACAAAGAAATTATTAACGAAACTACAAAACTAAATTCATTTCACATTTGGGTGAGCGATTCACCAGTTTAAGATAGGCAGCTGGGGACTAGAACCAGAAATTCGATCGGTTATCTCTAGACACGAAATGACGATACTGGTAAATACCAGGAGTTCGTCGGAGGGGGGGAGGGGGCGGGGTCGCTAACTTGAGAACTAGTGCAAAGGCCTGATTCGAATAGCCGGACTCTTGAAAGTAATATCATTTACCTAGCATGGGTGATAGAGTGACTATAACAGAATCATACATGATATTGTTTACATAATGCACTTACATTGTATAAGTGGCATTTATGAGGTTGTATAGATGTTATGGTGTATGATGTGTCAACCATTTAACTTCTCCCCAGTCCCCCTGTATTGGTGCGACTTCTCCCTCTCTCTCTCCCCTCCTCCCTCTCCACTCGAACCATTCACGTTTTACGATGTCGGGAGGCGGCCGCGGCGCACAAGGCGGCCCCCACTTGTCACACCGCAATTGCCATTTCTGAGCAGCTGATTGACGAACGGCGGGGCGGGGGCTGGCCACTAGGTAGTCACTGATGCCGGCTGGCGACAGGCGCCAGGGGTGGCGTCAGTCTTTTCCCTCACGGTGTCGTCGGTGCGCTTACCGTCGGAGCTTCCTCCGCCCTAAAGAGCAACAGGACGGTGAATTAGCTCATCACAGCAGAGTCAGTACAGCACATGGAGGCACTGGCTATATGGCAGCAAGCACACCTTAAAGCTGGTTTACAGGCTATCCACTTTGTGTGGCGAATTGGCGATTGGACAACTTCCCAATTTATACAACCGACAATCGGAGCAGTATAAGAGAAACAAGTTGCGCGTCCCAACCGATCGATAGCAACTAGGGGAGATTAGAACATGTTCTAGGAGGGTTTCGCCAACACGGAGTGGCGAATTGTAAAGTTCGTTCCAACTCCGCCATTTGAGCGCAACATATAGTCCAGGTTCCCCCCGGTAGTATAAAGCCGAGGCTTAACATTGCTTACACAGGCATTAAATTGATTCTCGAGTGTCCGGGCAGCGTATTTCAGACTGTATGGTCCATAAATGTGCTGTTGGTTCTTCGGTTCCCACACTCTGAAATTAAACGGCTTGATAACTCACTAGAAGGATGCCCTGAATAAAGAGGAGACTCGTAACCCGACAGCAAGAAGTGTTTGCTAATCTAGATCATATTTCATTCAGTGCAAACAAAGAAACAGAGTAAGTGGAAGTGCTTATTAGTTGTTAGCTCATTAAATGGTAATATAAAAAAAAAGGATTTAATTTGACAACAGCAGGGCATAAAGTTAACGTGAGCTCTGGAGTCAAATACCCCGTGATTGTACTGTCGTATCTCCACCGATATGACATATGTAAGAGTCACGTGTGGATCCCTGAAACTCTGCACTACTAACTAGTTCGGTTCCAGAGCACACCCCTTATTATTCCCCACGCAAAATACGTATTTTTCAGCAAGATTTCACCAGAAATTGGCAGACGTGCAATCCGCATGAATCTTCAAAAAACCACTCGTTATTGTTCAATATGTTAACTTCAGAATGCGGGACTCCACCTCATTTTGCTGCGGACCCCCTTTTTGAGGCAAGGTAGTCCGGTGGACTACCTTGTTCAAGAACCCAGTAATTAAATACCGCCATGATAAGCAGCCGATGTAATTAGAATAAGCTCATAAGCTAATAATACCTCTGCAGACTAAATGGGGAAAGAATAGGCTCTACACCCTCCTAGACAAACACTCAAGGTATCTCTTTACCTTGGTTTCTTCAGTCTGAATATTTGATCCACAGCTTCTCTAGTTTATTTCGCACTGTCGCATGTCGCATGAGAAGAATGCATTATCTTGACAAGGCTTCTTAAACCCTTTGTTAAACTGTTTCGGTGTTGTACGTGCCCCCTTACACAGACTGCCAAACCAATGTTAATGTGTGCTCACACCAGACAATCTTCGCGCCAATTACCCATGAATACATGCAATTTAATTCGACCATGTGAACTGGTGCACGACCGAGCGTGGCATACATTGTTTGCCTGCAGAGTGGAATACCTGCGACATGAGGGCACGAGTCACTGTCACTCATTTCCACCTCTCCAAACTCACGTCTGAGACTTTGTCGTATCAACCGACTTTGCCCTCAAGTCATCTATGGACAGCATAAAACCATCATGTTTAAGTACTCAAATGATGAGAAAACAGTTACCAGGACCAATTAAGTTTATACCTGACAGACAGGCCTGGGTCAATCACATTGCCATTTCAGGCGATTTACATACGTTAGGTTCTTTCACAAGAATCGCTGTACATATAAAACTAGATTACACTTCTTATAAAAAAAACATAAGACTAAAAAAAAGTGAAATGATGTTGACCCATTCATTTAGCCTCCAATCCCTGCAAGTTCTACAAAGTGGACATAATCACTCAGTGGCATTTCTTAATGGTAGCTCACATCTAACTGTATGTATACAGGTTTCGCATTTCGCCAAGCCTGGCGCCCACTTAAGTCCTGGCGTTCCTAGGTAAGATTCAGCAATATTGTTTTTCCATTAACAAAAGCCATGGCGCAATCTTCTAAATGTCAGCCGGCTGTTAACACGTGCGCCCTCTGCGTGAACGTAGAAGGCTATAACTATAACACAAAACAACACAGAGTTCGTTTTATATAGTGACGGAGTGTCGTTACAATTCACATATAACCATTACACAATACTACCATAAATATACCCTTAACGCTTTTTTCAGGTGGCCGGTTTGGCCCCACTTGAGTATGAGATTCAGGTGCCAAATGGATTTTCAGCGTGGCCCGGTTGCTACACTTCTATTCAATAATTGATTTGTATGCCAACTATGGGTTAATCTGTTTTTGGCAAATAACGGCAATAAATAAACTAGATTACGACAAGCAACAAAGAAAGAAGCAAGAACGCCTGACTGACAGTAAATAAGTTTCCAATTAAAAAGCTTCTCGGGATTATCTTTATTAAGTAGTAGAACTCATGTCATTAAGCATGTCAAATCACACAGAATGTCCTTCATCATCATGTCAGTGTACTTCATCTGGAACCTATCGATGAATCAGAGAGTGCCTTACTGACATGGGGTCAGACGCCATCAGACTGGGCTCAGCTGCTGGTCTCTTTTGCACATCATACACCGCCTCTGTCTCCCTAAACAAATGTAATCATTCCCT
>NW_014577932.1:104659-112039 GCF_000485595.1 Priapulus caudatus
TACCTCCAATTCACCTTCCCCCCTCCTTCTCTTCGCTCCTCCTCCCTCCTACTGCCATTCACTTCTCTCCCTCCTCCTCCCCCTACGTCTTCACTCTCCCCCTCCTCCCTCTTCTCCTCCTCCTTCATCACCTTCTCCTGCTCCTCCCCTCCTACTCCATCACCGTCTCCCCTCCTCCTACCTCTTCCTCCTTTCTCCATCACCTTCTCCCCTCCATCGTCTCCCTATCTCCATTCATCATCTCCCCTCCTCCTCCTCCATCATCTTTTCCTCCTCCATCCCCCTACTCCATCACCTCTCTCTCCTCCTGCTCCTCCTTCCATCATCCTTCTCTCCTCCTCCTCCTCCTCCTCCTCATCCTCCTCCTCCTCCATCACTTTCTCGCCTTCCTCCTCCTCCATCACCTCTTCTCGCCTGCCCTCCTCCTCCTTCTCCGTCTCCTCCTCTCTTCTCGCTCCATCAACCTTCTTCCTCCTCCTCTCCTCCCCATCACCTCCCCTCCTCCTCCTCCTCCTGCCCATCACCTTCTCTCCTCCTCCTCCTCCTAACCCTCCTAAATGGGCAGCCGGGTTAAATATAATGTGCGGCGAACAATTCCAGACCGTCCCTGAGATTACCCCAGTCTGAATTTACCCACCTATGGGCACACAGGATATAATTTGCAGGGGTAATTTCAGACTGGGGGTAATCTCAGAACCGTGACACCAGTCTGAGATTACCACAGTCTGAATTTACCCACCTATGGGCACACAGATATAATTTGCAGGGGTAATTTTCAGACTGGCGATTAATCGCAGACCGTGACACCGGTCTGAGATTACCCGTCTGAATTTACCCACCTATGGGCACACAGATATAATTTGCAGAGTTAATTTCAGACTGGGGGTAATCTCAGACCGTGACAACCAGCCTGAGATTACCACAGTCTGAATTACCCCACTATGGGCACACAGGATATAATTTGCAGGGGTAATTTCAGACTGGGGGTAATCTCAGACCGTGACACCATGCAGTCTGAGATTACCACAGTCTGAATTTACCCACCTATGGGCACACAGGATATAATTTGCAGGGGTAATTTCAGACTGGGGGTAATCTCAGACGTACCGTGACACCGGTCTGAGATTACTCCAGTCTGAATTTACCCACCTACTGCCAGACTAATCTCAGACTGTGGCCGCGGCATGCAGTCTCATTATCCAGCGCTACTGCGCATGCGTCACGCATGCGCACGAGGTGCTAGGGGTAATTTCAGACTGGGGGTAATCTCAGACCGTGACACAGGCAGTACCCCGGGGGACATAGACCCTCTCCGCCTCAGCAATACTACTAACCGTACTACTAGTAGTAGTACTAGTAGTAGTACTACTACTACTACTAGCTAGGGTTGCATTTGTGCTAGACCGAATAATTCTGTCCCATTAACCTTTTTTATATTTTGGTGAGGGTTATATAAGGGCCAATATAGGCCAATATAACCCTCACCAAAATATAAAAAAGGTTATATGGGACAGAATTATTCGGTCTACATTTGTGCATGTATTGTGTAACGCCTCTCTTGTTGGGTTACATTATTCTTGACAGACAACTCAATTATGAATATAGACAACCACGGACAATTGAAACCAGCGGCAGATTATGTGCGGAAATTTCTGGTGATTCCAAACAATAATATTTAGAAAATTCAAGAGAGGGTGCCAAGATACAAGTGTCAAAAGTCAATATACAAACGGTTGGCTTTACAATAAAGCTGTTCTATCTTATTATATTTACCATTCGAGATTTCACACGAGATTTCACGCGAAATCGGCGGGAACCTCGTCAACTAATAATTTTATTTACCATTCAGATTTCACAACGAGAATTTCAGCGAAATCGGCGGGAACCTCGTCAACTAATAATTTTATTTAGCCATTCGAGATTTCACGACGAGATTTCACGCGAAATCGGCGGGAACCTCGTCAACTAACCGCCTTTTGCGCTGTCGATTGCCGATGGCAGCACTGTTTCGTGGGCTGTGCGCTACAAAACAAGTGATCACAGGTCAACTAACTTCTGCTGGCAACAACACTTTCTGCTGAGCAAAAGGTCTTTGTCTAATAAATATGCGAGCTGGACTTAACGACTGCTGGAGCTGGAATTTAACGACTTGAAAGAGAAGCTGAAAAAGAAATGCGCGGGTTTCTGGTAGAAAGGCTGAGAATAATAGAGGGAGCGGAGCTCTACACTCTAGTCTAGAGTAAAGCTAGAGTCTGACTACGAGAGCTACTAATACTATACCTGATAACCTCACTGTCCTCTCAGTACCTGATATTACTAGTGATAGTGATACTATCAGGAGTAGATAATAGGAAATTCCCCATTATCTACTTTTGATATTATCATAGAAATAATATAGATAACCATATGGTTACCTATATTATTCTAATGCATATTATGCTCACTTTATAATATTTTTTACACTAGATGGCGCCAACACGCATCAAATTTGGCCCATGACATCATTTCCTAATGCGTACGACGTCATAACCGAGATACAGACAGAAACATGCGCCAAAACTCTCGATCCAAGAAATATTTTCACGAAATTGAAAAAAAACTTTCTTATGTGAAGAATATAATTCTTATTTAAAATTATTTCGGGGTGAATGAAACTTACCAAAAACGTAACGAAATTTAGTCGCGGGAGACTGAAATTTTGGGATAAAGACTCGGAGGTAAATGAGATGAAATTGTTAAAAAAAAGCACTGCAGTCGCGTGTAGTATGCGATTGATGCGTCGTTGCGTTGTGTTTTCTGCAGCACCGGAGGTGTCGTCAGTGATATCCGAACAGCTTAGCAACTCGTCCTCTAGCGGCAGTGACAGCGACAGTGATTCGGCATCGTCCGGCAGTGATTCAGACATGGAGACCGTGCCGGCGGGGGGTGAGTCGACCCGCGATCGCACGCGCACATCAATACAAGTAAACAGAATAGTGAAGTAGAACAGCAGTAAAAGTAGAAAACAAAAAAAGACGAAGAAACTAGAACAGCAAGTGAACCGAGTAGTGAAGTTTAGTAGAATAACAGAAGCCGCCTCGTAGCAGTGCTGCATGAGTCATCTGATAAGAATGAATAAATAATTAAATGTGATAATTAATGATGTAATCATATGAGCTTATTTGGGTATGACCTGGTTAATTGCATTTATCCTCTATAATGATCTTGAGCGTGTATTGTACACTCTCTTACTTTCCTCAAAGCTGTCTAACTACCTCGATTTTGCAGCTCTGTTTCCTGAAACCCAGCGACCACAATCATCCGGTTCGCACATGACCACAGCAAGTCATTCGATCCCAGTCGCAAGTCATGAGAACGAGAAGGGCTACAGCCAACTCAGTAAGTCACATCGATGCATTGGACTGCTGTGATGTGGTCGAATAGATATCATGAAAAGATGTACAGCATCATTACCTGAATAAATGAATATCTAGAAAAATGGACGTTAGCAAATTTGTACACCTTCTCGAACGAACTGTTCTTCATGAATTGTAACTGCGCTACGATCCAGTCACACAAACGAACAAGCTTGTGATGACCAGTAATCTTCCTATCTACTCACGACTGGAAAAAAATCCATGTGATAAAGCTAAATGATAATTCGCACGTACGCGTCTCCAGCCCATCCTTGTATTTCTTCAGGCGAAGACCTTCAACTTAGCGAATCCGGGAGTGACAGCGACAGCGACTGATGCCATCGGGACTGTTGTATGGACGTGACGGCCATGACGATGGAAGACTTGATTGTCCATGAAGCGTGAATGCGCAAGCAAGCGGGCAGAGAGAGTGGAGACAGTGAGTGAGCAGAGGGAGTGGAGACAGTGAGTGAGCAGAGGGAGTGGAGACAGTGAGTAGGCAGAGAGCGTCCTTACAATACTCTGCAGCTGGGCCTGCATACCTCCCAAAAGTGACGCGTCGTCGACCGACAATGTCGGACGCGCTCGGCAGCTTCAAGCACTAAAGGTGATAAATCATCAAGCTAAACCCTGAAACTATAACCCTAAGCCCTTAATCCATAACCATCCACGTCCACGATAGCCAGCTTAATAATCAACCACAAAGATACGCATCAGCTTTAGTGCCTGAGGCTGGCGAGCGCTTCCGATTTGGTCGTCGACGACGCGTCACTTTTGGGAGGAGCTTGCGAGCACTGTCGATTGGTCGGTTCGACGATGCGTCACGTTTGGGAGGTATGCAGCCTACCTCGAGTCTTACAAATCCTAAACAACCAAGCCGTATCTATCTTTTTAGTAATCCCACGTTGGCAAGGTGTACTAGGTACTGGCACAGAATAATAACATTAGTAACACAGGCCGCTTGAAGGCTCAAGTTCAGAAGAGTGCGTACGCTAAGAGCGAGAGGCGACGCAATGCGAAGCGACCGGCTTCGCTCTTAGTCTTATACTCTTGCTTGAAACTTGAGGCGTCCAAGGGCCTGTGATTAGTATTACAGGGTAGCATATATGCGCATTAATTATTAATGGCATAGTTAACCCGACCAGGCTGTGTGATTTAAGGCCAGCAATCACACCAGTAAGCTATGCTCTCACGATCGCCCCGTCCTCAAAAAATTGTGCCCGAGCGTGGTGAAGCGTGTTGAGAGCGTGCCAATTGGGCGCCTCAGCGCGCGATACTGATACGATTAATTACGTCCATATACTAAGCGATTTGAGTGGCGTCTTTACCCCATCTCATTGCGCTCAACAAGCTTTCAGCCACGCCAAGCACCACGCACCGAGCATCACGCTTTGGACTGCGGCGGACTGCGTCTTTATTCGCGACCATCAGATCGTGTTGCGTTCGAACGACGCTTGCAGCGCGCCTGATAAGCAACGGCTTCACCGCGCGGCCTCAACTGGCGCGGCCAATCATCGCGCGACGACTGCGCTGGCAACGATGCATATAATACGCCGCGGCCGCGTTCTATACAATCATCATTCATTCTGCCGTGCTGTGCAAGATTAACATCAAGTATAATTAAGATCAACATTATCGAACTTAAAATGCAGATTAACATGCACAAGATTATTTCTACGGACAGCGAACTATGGGCCGCCAAAAAGACAAGGGGAGAGGCCCGTGGGCTTTGGCAATGAGGGCTGGCAAATCAAGTAGTTCGAGTTTGTCCTTCTACGCAAACCATGGCATGGAGTAAAGTGTTGCTCAATCCATAGTGGACACTGAAAACTGGTGGGGTGGCCAGGGCAGCACCCAAATTATACCCGCAAGTTTTGCAGGACGTGACTGAGCGTAACCTACACGTAATGCGAAACCACAACGGTGTGGTCTGAGCGTGTTGGGCCGTAGTACCAAATCGTAGTACGAACGGCAGTCGAGCTGCTAGAGCGCACCATGGTCATAGCGGAGAGCGTGGTCAGTCGAGAGACATCTGCCAGGACGTAGTAACAGACGGTGATGAAAACGTATTAACATCGTGCTGAGACGGGGCGACAATTTTCACAGCGACCCACACCTTGCGAGTACGCGTTGTGAATACGTCACATTAAGTTCGTACTACGCTTGCAGTTACGTGAGTACTACGCCTTCCACGTTCCTAAATGACGCGCCGCACTGCGCTGGATTTCCGGCCACGCTCGCACCACGATTAATTTTGAAGCATGTTCAAAGTTTTGGCCACGCTCTGTCCACGGACATGCTGAACTGCAGCCGCGGCTCGACCCACGATCGCAGCTACGTCCACTATACGTCCACGACTGGGCGTTCTACCGTTTTCCACCACGCTCTAGAGCGTGAATACGAGGCGTAGTGGAGATCGGGCCCTGGTGTGACTCGGGGTATTAACGTCCAATATATACGAGGTCTCCCTAACCCTAGGGAAGGAGGATCTTCTTGTTTCTTGGAGGCTATGCATAGGTCACATTAGGTGTGAGAAATGATCACTTCCTAAGTCGGATCTGGCACCACGTTTACTTTAGTCTTAGGTTTAGTAATCCCATAAAACGACCGTAGATATTAATAATGACGTTATGGCACAATGAGTAGGCCTCTATGTATCATTTTCGCTAACAAGTATTATTCAGTTAAGCTTACATTTTCAAACGCCAAAAATATCGAAGTATGCAAACTAAATAATGGAACATCAACACACTAGATGAAGCAAGCTCGCTGACTGCTTGTCGATTGCCGCCGATGGGCCGCACTGTTCGTGCTGTGCGCTACAAAACGAAGTGATCACAGGTCAACGTAACACAACAGCTTTCTGCATGAGCAAAAGGTCTTTGTCTAGTAAAATATGCGAGCTGGACTTAAACGACTGCTGAGCTGGAATTTAAGCGGACTTGAAAAGAGAAGCTGAAAAGAGAAATTGCGCGGGTTTTGGTAGAAAGGCTGAGATAATTAGAGGGAGCGGAGGGCTATACTGCTAGTCTTGGTTACCGTGCTAGACGCAGTGCCCGGGAAAAGTCTCCGGACCGCGGGCCGGCATCTCGGCCCGCGAGTGTTCAAATCGGCCCGCGAAAGGTTTTGGAGAATGTGATGAAACCACGACTTTCGTTAAATTTTTTACAGAAATTTACCCGGAAAAAAATAACAGTACTACTGTACAACCTGTCAAAGGCAGTACAGAGTTCTTAACAGCCAGTTAATCGATTGACAAGGATGTTGAGTCATAAAGCGCTAAGACACACTACCGATTCTGTACGCTGCCCGGGCAGCGTATATGTTCGTTCCGAAAGTTTAGAAACGCCGTACCTAGTTCCCGCGGACAGCTGGACACACTGTATCGGTGTCAAACCGCTTCAAGCTCTCGTTGCTACACTTGATTGGCTGCTAAAAACAATCGCGTTCGAAATGTTTCGAAAACGATGATTCATTGCTGGGCTCGCTGGCGCTAGCTGGTGAAGCGCATGCAAGCGCATGCGCCGTACGCAAGCGATTTTTAATTTTTTTAATTTTAAGTGTTTCTCAGAATAATTTTTAGCCAATGTAAGAAATGGCATCCAAGTAAACGTAAAGTTGACTTCCGAAACTGCGTGCGTTTTAATGAGGACTGGACAAGAGACTATTTTTTTTGTAGAGAAGCAGCAGGAAACACTTGTCTGGGGCCTTATTATGCACAGAATACGATCGCTGTTTGCGCAAATGTAAGCAATGTCAAACGTCATTACATGTCAAAACACTCTTCCAAGTTTGATGAGTTGCAAGGAGAACAAAGAGCTGTGAAAGTCAAAGAACTGAAGGGAAAGCTGTCATCTCAACAAAGTGTTTTACCAAATCAGACGGAGAATTCCAAAAAATCCACAAAGAGCCGGCTACGTATGTTTCAGAGATAATTGCAAAGAGGATGAAACCATTTCAGTGACGGTGAATTTGTGAAAGCGTG
>NW_014577932.1:112064-115954 GCF_000485595.1 Priapulus caudatus
GTAATTCATATGGCATCCTATGCTTCCGATAGGTGTTCAGATGTGCGTTGCGTGATGGACAGATAGCCAGTGAAAATGCACAATAGTATCTCCGAACATACAGACGCCTTATGAGAGTATAGTCTAGATTAGATCCATGCCATAAAGCCAGAACATATATTGAATTCACTTGCACAGACTCCATTTTATATATGCCAGCCGTAACGCTTGTTAATCATTTATATTTTACATCTCATGTAACAGAAAATAGGTCGACTCTAGAATATGTGTGCTAATACGCAACTGTATTTCACACGATCCCTGAATCGAATACTGCAAGAAGCAATGCAGAAAACAGCATCAAACTCTCGTAACCATTACAATAACGCGAAGATTTGTTAACAATTGCAATAAAACACCACAGGTTGTATATAGTTAGATAAATAAATTATGTATGTGCACCGATTCTCTGATATACCACTATGGCTGATCATTACTGGACAACCAGCCAACGTTGTGCATATTAGAACACTGTTGCAGGCAGATGTAACAACAGCTCAGCTCATGGTGGACTTCTTGCAATGCCTCTACATCATCTTTCTCCACTACCTACACCGCACCTTCTCCTGCTCTGCATCGTTCCCATTTCCCTCAGTATCCTCTCCCAGCCTTCAGCATCCTCTCCCTGCCTCCGCATTCCCAGCATCTTTTCCCATTTCCCTCAGCATCCTCTCCTCAGCCTCCGCACTCTTCTCCGCCTCCCGCATCCCAGCATCTTCTTCCTGCCTCCGCATCTTTTTCCATTTCCCTCAGCATGCCTCTCCCTGCCTCCGCATTCCAGCATCTTCTTCCTGCCTCCGCCATCTTTTCCCAATTCTCTCAGCATCCTCTCCAGCCTCCGCCATTCCCAGCATCTTCTTCCTGCTGCCCCCTTCTTAGCTTCCTCCATTGTCACGCGGCTGCTGCCCTCACTGTTGTTCTGATGCAAACACCTGCACACATCGTTCTTCTAACTGTCTCCACTCCCTTTGCCAAGGCACGATCTTATGCTTTCCTGGCTGTGTAGCAGTGACCTAAATGGTTCATGAAGGTGTTTAAAAATGATGTCCCAAGAATCGAACCATTCTAAAAACTGTTGTCGAAGCGCCAAGCGCCGAGCCATTCCTCGTACATTACCTGTTAAGGAAGAGTAACCATGTACTGATGTAGGAATGCATAGAACCAGTAAGTTTCAAAATATTTCAGGTTGCAAAAACCAATAAGGAAACTCCTCCATTCAAGAAGGTGCTCATTTTCCCTGCTCCGACACTGTGCCTCTATCGAAAGTATGGCCATAATCTCAGCTACGTATATTTTCTAGTAATTATGTGTAATGGGTATTATATGTGAATTGTAACAACCAGTCATATATAAACAGAACTTTGTTTTTTGTGTTATAGTTATAGCTCTCCTAGCTTCAGCAGAGGGGCACGTGTTAACAGCCGGCTGACATTAGAAGAATGGCCATTGCTTTTGTGTAATGGCAAAAACAATATGGCTGATCTTACCCTAGGAACCCAGGACTTAAAGTTGGGCGCCAGCTTTGCGAAAAATGCGAAACCTGTATACCATACAGTTAGATGTGAGTACCATTAGAAATGCACTGAGTGATTATGTCCATCTTTGTAGAACTTGCAGGATTTGGAAGGTAATTGAATGGGTCAACATCATTTCACTTTTTTTAGTTTGATGTTTTTTTTTAGAATGTGTAAATGTTGTTATATGTACAGTGATCTTGTGAAAGAAACCTAACGTCATGTAATCGCTGAAATGGCATGTTGATTGACCCAGGCCTGTCTGTCAGGTATAAACTACTGTTGGTCCTGGTAACTGTTTTCATCATTTTGAAGTACTTAACATGATGTTTTATTGCTGAACATAGATGACTTTAGGTCAAAGTCGGTTGATACGACAAAAGTCTCAGACGTTGAAGTTGGAGAGGGTGGAAATGAGGTGACAGTGACTGTGCCCCATGTCGAGGTAAGTTCACTCTGCAGAAACAAATGTATGCCACGCTCGGTCGTGCACAAGTTCACATGGTCCGAATTAATTGCATGTTCATTCATGGTAATGGAACCGGAAGATTGTCTGGTGTTGAGCACACTTAAACATTGGTTTGGGTCTGTAGGGGGCAGGTACAAACCGAACAGTTTACAAAGGGTTTAAGAAGCCTTGTCACAAGGAATGCATTCTTATCATCGACCATGCGACAGGCGAAATAAAACTAGAGAAGCTTGGATCAAATATTCAACTGAAGAAAACAAGGTAAGATACCTTAGTGTTGTTAGGAGGTAGAGCTATTCTTCCAATTTAGTCTGCAGAGGTAGTTATTACTTATGAGCTTATTCAAATTAATGGCTGTTACAGGGGTAGAAATTAACTTTTGAACAAGGTAGTCCAACGGACTACCTGCCCTCAAAAAGAGGGTGTCCGCAGCAAAATGAGGGAGTCCGCATTCTGAAGTTCAAAATATTAACAATAACGCATGTGCTTGTTTTGAAGATTCATGCGGATGCACGTCTGCCAAAATTTCTTTGGACATTTGCTGAAAAAATACGGTAATTTCGCGTGGGAATAATAAGGAGGCCGTGCTCTGGAACGAACTAGTTAGTATAGCAGAATTTTCAGGGAGTCGCACGGACTCTTACATATGTCAAATCAGGGAGTCTGACAGTAAATCAGGGAGTATTTGACTCCAGACTCCCGTTAATTTCACACCCTGCTGTTGTACTGAAGCTAACAACCTAATAAGCACTTCTACGTACTCTGTTCTTTGTTGCACCTGATGAAATATGATCTAGATAGAACATTCTTGTGTCGTTTCACGAGTTCCATCTTTCATCAGGCATCCCTTCTAGTGAGTTATCAAGTTTAATTTTCAGAGTGTTGGGTAAGAGAATCAATTTAATGTGTGTAAGCAATGTTAAGCCTGGTTTATACTACCGACTGACTATATGTTGGCAAATTGGCGAGTTTGACCAACTTTCCAATTCGGCAACTCCGAGTTGGCGAAAATAGAACGTTCTAATCTCCCAACTAGTTGCTATCGATCGGTTGGACGCGCAACTTTTTCATTTACACTGCCGATTGTCCGTTGTATAATTGGGAAGTTGGTCCAATTCGCCAATTCGCCAACACAAAGTTGGTAGTGTAAACCCAGCTTTAGTTGTGTTGCATCATATTAGCAGTGCTCCACGTGTGTAGCTGACCTGCTGTGTAGGAGTAATGTCGACGTTCTGTTGTTTTAGGGCGGAGGGAAGCTCAAAGGTAAGCCGACCGACGACACCCGTTGAGGGAAAGATGACGCCACCCCCTGGCGCTGTCGCAGCGGCACCAGTGACACCTAGTGGCCAGCCCGCGCCGTTCGTACAATCAGCTGCTCGAAATGGCAAATTTGCCGGTGGACAGGGGGCGCCTGTGGCACCGGCCGCTCCCCGACATGGTCAACGTGAAGGTGAGTGCAGAGGGGGGAGAGGGAGAGAGAGAGAGGGGGAGAGGGGGTTGACACATCATACACATAACATCATACAAATCTATAAACGCATTATACAAATGTAAGTGCATTATGTAAAAATATTCGTATGATTTTGTTTTGAGTCGGCGTGGCCACTCTATCACCCATGCTAGGTAAAAATGATATTACTTTCAAGAGTCTCGGCTATTCGAATCAGGCCCTTCACTTCTCAAGTTAGCGACCCTGCCCCCTCCCCCCTCCAGCGAACTCTGGTATTTTACACAGTATCGTCAATTTCGTGTCTAGAGTAACCGATCGAATTCTGGGTTCTAGTCCAGTGCTTCTTAAACTGGTGAATCGCTCACCCAAATGTGAATGAAATTATTTTGGGGTGAATGAAACCTACCGAAAACGTAAC
>NW_014577932.1:115964-126491 GCF_000485595.1 Priapulus caudatus
CTCTCTCTCTCTCTCTCTCTCTCTCTCTCTCTCTCTCTCTCTCTCTCTACCCCCTCTCTCTCTCGCACGCACCCTCTCTCACTCCTCTCTCTCTGTATGCTATGCTAGATACCGAGGTTTTGCACAGTTGGCAAGGATCGGGCTCCTGTCTATATAGGTTGCATCTGCTTCTAATATGCCACACGTGTGGCTGGGTTGTCCAGTAATGAATCGGCCCATAGTGGTATATTAGAGAATCGGTGTTACATACATAATTTTATTTATCTAACTATATACAAGCCTGTGGTGTTTTATGCAACATTGTTAACAAATCTTTGCGTTATTGGTAATGGGTGGGTTACGAGAGTTTGATGCTGTTTTCTGCATTGCTTCTTGCAGTATTCGATTCAGGGGAATCGTGTGAAATTACAGTTGCGTATTAGCACACATATTCTTAGAGTCAACCTATTTTTCTGTTACATGAGATGTAAAATATAAATGATTAACAAGCGTTACGGCTGGCATATAATAAAATGGAGTCTGTGCAAGTGAATTCAATATATGTTCTGCTTTTATTGCATGGATTCTAATCTAGACTATACTCTCATAAGGCGTCTGTATGTTCCCGAGATACTATTGTGCGGTTTTCACTGGCTACCTGTCCCTCGCCCATACGCACATCTGAACACTTATCGGAAGCATAGGATGCCATATGAATTACGTATATCTTCCTACGCACAGAATATTATATGTGGTACAGAGAAGGTACACTTCCCCCGCTATTAATGGCTACATGTGCGCGCAGTCTTTTCTCGCACTGATACACACACATGCTCACGCACATGTACAAATAATAGAGAGAAACATCCAGACACAGAGCAATTTTCGGCAATAATGGATATTAGATATTAGAAAGGGAGAATTAGATATAGTCGTAGTGATTCCGATCTTCTCCAATACTTGTACCTTCTAAATTTATCGATATTAAATTAAAACAACCGTCAAACCAACACTGACGGTGATATTAATATACGTTTATTGCAACTTCTACAATATGTGACAGTAACAACGGCACAGTGCATCACACGTGAGCAATGAATCACCAGCTCTCCCTAACATCAATACTTAATAATTAATACATATATTATTAGGTCTTGGTAACAACCAACTAGCGTGCAAATTATAGTACAATTATAGTAAACGCGTCGCAGCGACCAGAACACTGTTCGTAAAGTGCTCCGCAGTATTACTGTGTCGTGTCCCGTGTAAACAATCTAATATGTGATTTGCCAACAATATAATAAAATTATTATTATGTAAAAAAGTATACTTTTTTAATTTAGTTAATTATTTAATTAGTTACGTATGTATTTATTTGTTTACTTATTTTTAAATATAATATAATTCCAGATATTTTTTCCCGCAATACATCTAATGACGTCACAGTCGTCTGTCATGTGCGTGGTTGGCTGATTCTATTTAAACACAAGGTCCTAACCGGATCCTTCCATCCCTCTATTCAACCACAAAGTCCATCCCGCATCCTTCCAATCTCCTATATAAACGTCAAGTTCAAAACTGACCCTTACAGCCTTCCGAACTTGCCTACACGAAAACCACCCGGTTCCTTCCTAACTTCTATTCAAACACGAACTCCAAGCCCGACCCTTCTATCTTCTCGCGGTAGATTTGATCGTAAGCTTCGCTCTCAGCCACCGTAAAATGGTTCTTCCAGTCTCCGATCTGACCTGTAACGTATAACGCACGCACGCATTACACAGCGCGAACGACAAAATAGGGAAATCCGAACACAATACAGGTACCTACAGTCAAACCTGTGCATAATCCGGGCAATTCAGAGAAAACGGTCAGTGCCCAACAGCTTCAGTCATTGGTGACTTCTTGCAATGCCTCTACATCATCTTTCTGCCACTACCTACACCGCATCTTCTTCCTGCCTCCGCATCTTTTCCCATTTCTCTCAGCATCCTCTCCCAGCCTCAGCATCCTCTCCCTGCCTCCGCATTCCCAGCATCTTCTTCCTGCCTCCGCATCTTTTCCCATTTCTCTCAGCATCCTCTTCCAGCCTCAGCATCCTCTCCCAGCCTCCGCATTCCCAGCATCTTCTTCCTGCTGCCACCTCCCCAGCTTCCTCCATTGTCACGCGGCTGCTGCCCTCACTGTTGTTCTGATGCAACACCTGCACACATCGTTCTTCACCACTCCCTCTGCCCACTCACTGTCACCACTCCCTCTCCTCACTCACTGCCTCCACTCCCTCTGCCCACTCACTGTCTCCACTCCCTCTGCCCACTCACTCTCTCCACTCTCTCTCTCTGCCCACTCACTGTCTCCACTCCCTCTGCTCACTCACTGTCTCCACTCCCTCTGCTCACTCACTGTCTCCACTCCCTCTGCTCACTCACTGTCTCCACTCCCTCTGCCCACTCACTGTCTCCACTCCCTCTGCCCACTCACTGTCTCCACTCCTTTTGCCCACTCACTGTCACCACTCCCTCTGCCCACTCACTGTCTCCACTCCCTCTGCTCACTCACTGTCTCCACTCCCTCTGCCCACTCACTGTCTCCCTCCCTCTGCCCACTCACTGTCACCACTCCCTCTGCTCACTCACTGTCTCCACTCTGCTCACTNGCACACGCACCACGCGCAACAGCGAAACCATGCGCCGCACGTCCACACACAAGCACGCAGCGCGCGCAAGGCTCGACATACGACACCACACACCCACCCCACACCCCACCACACACACGCCGCGACGGCGCACCGGCCGCGCGGTAGATGGGGACGGCGCACCGCTCGACACCCGCGCGCGCACAACACACAGGCCCCTGGCAAGACACACGGGGGTGTCGCGCACACAAGTGGGCGCAACACGTTGCGCAGTCGGATTAATGGCACAAACGCGCGGGCGCAGACGCACACACTCGCACTTCTCTCTCTTTTCCTCTCATAAAATTTTATCTATTTATCTATCTATCTATCTATCTATCTATTCTATTCATCTATACTATCTAATCTATCTATCTATCTATCTATCTTACTCTATTATCTATTCTATCTATCTATCTATCTCTACTCTATCTATTCTATATATCATATTATACATATATATATATATATATATATATATATATATATATAGCGATATATTCTAGGTATAAGACATAATTAACCTACAACTCGATTCATGACCTTGGGTACGTCATACAGTATACACGGACTAGATCTAAGTATTAGGCCTATGTAGGTAGGCCCCCCCCTATATAGACCGCATGCTGTTTTCTCGATACAAACACCTAGGGCAATGGGACTTGCACGCATGAACGTGGAATGATGAAAATTCATTTCTAGTGGTGCATAACATGTCGATTGATGCATATATAAATACTAATACGAGAATAAATGGTGAAAATATAATCCCATATCCGCTAATATCAATCTCAAGTACATGGTATATCAACAAGGCAAGCGATAAAATATTCTACGGTTTGAATCGGCGCGACATCCAAAGCTTTTTAATAAAACACTGCTTTATTCAGTAATACAGTATCGGTACATATAGTGGTATTCATATGTGCTTCAGTTCTTACACTACAATAGCCCGAAACTAAAGCTCTCTCAGGTCGAAGCTTCAAGGTTTGATTTGAACAGAGAGTTTGATGTAGGGGTTCAACACCGGGTTTCGGAGGAAGGTTAGTGAAAGAAGACTCGAAGAAGTTTGTTAACTCTGCGTTTATGCGATTTAACTAATTAACTTTGACTGTTGCACACGTTGTGTTGTTAATTATTTGTTGTTGTTGTTGTTGTTGTTATTCTATCTACCCATCCATTCATCCATGCATCCATCCATTCTTTTATTCATCCATCCATCCATCCATCCCTTCATCTATATTTATATAATATATATAGATGTATTATTTTAGTTATATTTTTATTTATTGCATACGTGATGTGACTGAACAGTGCAGGGTGACACTAGAAGCCCCTAATCGTGTGTGCACACTCATTCATCATCGACTTTAAGTTTGTCATCGACCCATCTCGACACTAGCTGCCCATGCTCTCACTTACCGGACTTGGGGTAGGTGGTCACCCAGATGTCGGTGTCGTCGGTGCGGGCGTCGCCTCGCTGCAGTGCGGGCAGCAGAGCATCGTAGACTCCCGCATCCCTCAGTATCCCGTCTGACGCTCGCACGACGTTCGGGGATGCCGCGTACAGGCGAGGTACCGCCGCATCCGCCCCTGCCATGGCTGTATCGGCGCGGCAATGTCCGTAGATACTGTCACGGATTGCGTCTCGTTATGTTAAGTGCACCGTAATACCGTGCTGCACAGCGCGAGCGTAGACAGCCAGCTACAAGCGAAGCTAGTGAGTCACGTGAGCGGATTTTGAAGTGGACGGACGTATTTCGTAAGGAATAAAGAGGAAGTCGTGTTTCGTAAGGAATAAAGAGGAAGTCGTTTTACAGAAATTCAGCGGTTTTCTTGTGTCCGTATCTGGAACAGATATACCACACGCTCGTACTCTCTTCTCCGCTCCTGGCTCTCTCTCGTGCGCGCTCTCTCTCTCTCGTGCGCGCTCTCTCTCTCTCTCTCTCCGCTCCTCTCTCTCTCTCTCTTCTCCGCTCCTGGCTCTCTCTGTCTCTCTCTTCTCCGCTCCTGGCTCTCTCTCTCTCGTGCGCTCTCTCTGTCTCTCTCTCTCTCTCTTCTCCGCTCCTGGCTCTCTCTCGTGCGCTCTCTGTGTCTCTCTCTCTCTTCTCCGCTCTTGGCTCTCTCTCTCGTGCGCTCTCTCTGTCTCGCTCTCTCTCTTCTCTCTCGCGCGCTGTCTCTTCTCGCGTTCTCTCACCCTCGTCCCTGAACCGTCCAATGAGACTGATGTAGACGTGTAGGGATGTCGGTCGTTGTTCCTTTAACTGCTTATCGGGTATAGATCGCGATGTCACCCGTAAACACCATGAACCGTGCGCACGCTTTGCCTGACGGACCGGTTGGTGATGGGATGGATGGGATGGGATGGATGGAGTGATGAGATGGAGCCGGAGAGTGATGATATAATTACAAAGCATCACCGACACGAGCGCTCGTGTGAATCGTTTCCTAAACAAAAATTCACCGCATAACCGGTTTTTTTTTGCTGTCCCGCTTGGTCACCGCCCGTAGCGTGTGCGGTTTATTGGCGTGTGTAGCCCCCCACCGCCGCCAGCTCAATGCTACCAGTAGAACAAGCTTAGACACGGTAATAAACAGGAGAAAAAAAGTCACGCACCCCCTCCCGTATTCACACCCGCAGCCCCACGCCCCGAATCATATCCCCATCGCCATCGGAAAAGCTCCCGTTGTTACACACAAGGCGTGCCTGTGTTTACACACACAATCATGTACCCGTATTATACCAGGAGTCTATCAATATTTATAGACTCCTGATTATACTTGTAGCGTGTAGATACACTCACACTGCAACCTGGCCGCATAAGGAGCGATAACTAGGATAAGGAGCGAACTAACATAAGGATATAACTAACATAAGGATATAACTAGGATAAGGATATAAGGATATAAGGATATAACTAGGATAAGGATATAACTAACATAACTAGGATAAGGAGCGAACTAACATAAGGAGCGATAACTAGGTCACTAGGTCATCGGTACCGTGTGTAAATTATGCCAGTGCGGCATGCATGCTCGGCATGCATGCTCGGGCAGGTGTAAATCAGAAAAAGACGAGTTTTTCAGGAGGCACAGAGAGCGCAGCGCGTACGCAGAACCACGTACGACAGGCACTTTGGAGAGTTTCAATAAAATATAATGCTAAATAAATACGCACGCTGCCACACACGGACACACATATATAGAGACTCTATATATTATTATGTGTCCGTGTGCGGCAGCGTGCGCGCGGTGTAGCTGTGTTGCAAGGAGATGTGCACTCCGGCATTTAAGGACATTTGTCGGCTAATAATAGGCGATAGGAAGTAGACTTTTTGTAGGACAATTAGATTTCGTATTTAGTTTTAGCATTTATTTATTTTTTTTGGTAGGAAATAGATTTCGTATTTACTTTCAGCACGTCTCATATTTTATCTGAAAACCGGGCTGTCCACGCTGCCTGCTCGCGCGCGAGAACACCATACCGGCCTCGTAGGGATTTGACATGGGATTTCGCGGGATGTTTCCCCACGGCTGGAACTTTGGAAGATCATCAGGGACCACGTGATCGTTCTCGGTTTCCAAGATGCGTATATGTATGAAATATGAATCATGTGTGCGGATGCACGATGCAAATGCGACAACAAGAGAGTATTATCAAACAATGTGCTTTTTATTATGAAATAATACTGTTATTTTTCTTCTAACCACATATACCCCATTGAGCGTCGCCTACCATGTCTTACTACGACATATACCTATAGTGCGTAGACTTTCTTCTTTGTCATATTGATTTGTGAATAGGTTGGAAATGATCAATACATTACATCCACCGAATCCCACACTGTAGCCTCCTGATCTATGTTCAATACAAAACCTTATTTGGTGGCTTAAACAAAGTATGGCAATTTATGAAATGAAACTAAAATGATGTTTTATATATACAAGTTTATATATTTTGTTTAATTGATTTAAATTATTTTTTTATTGATGAAGAGCCAATTCTAAAATGAGCTTGCAGATTTTTTATACCATTTGAAATCACGACGCGCATTCCACGTCTATATAAACAGATGAGGGATATCGTGTATATCTTTGCCTTTTCAAGTTCATCTCAGCAGAGTTTGCAAATGTTATACATGCATGCATTTACAAAGATCAAATCATGGGTTATCAGAGCAACTAGGCAGCAGGAGATCCATCAATTTCTGTTGACAATTGAAGCGAACACAGTGAGCACTGTATTTTGTTGCACTTAAATAACAAATTCGATATCAAAGACAAATTCTTCGATACGCAAGCATCACTATGCTTCCACGCGCACAACGGCTATTTACAAAAATATTCACTTTTTTGTACACAAGGTGGTGCCACCGACATTTGACCCGCGTTGCAACGATCCGGACAACATGCCTGCACAGAGACGCGCCGCAACACACCGCAAAGTCATGTCATGCTCTAAAACAAATCGAGCACACTACGATAGCTCAATGATTCTACAATGGGGTAACCTTTGTCGGCACAAAGGCCCGTTGTTAGACGATAGGGGTGGGGGGTGGGTGGGGTGGGGTGGGGTGAGGAGGTAGGCTTAGAGACGATTGGGGTGGATGAGGTGGTAGGGCTTAGGGACGATGGGATGGGGTGAGGTGGTAGGTTTTAGGGACGATAGGGTGGGGAGAGGTGGTAGGGCTTAGGGACAATAGGTTGGGGAGAGGGGGGTAAGGTTAAAACCGCTTGGCTGATCGTTAAAACATGCCCCTCATCCGTCGACAGTGCAGACAGGCTGGTCAGACGCCCCACGAGATGTGGTCATAATTGCTGGTAACAATGTTCACAGTGAGCCATGCGCGCCAGCCGCGTGTCCTCTGCGCGCACGCCTGCTCACATTATCCCAGCGTTGAGAAGTCCCTTCTTCAGTGTGGCACCGTGATCGGCAGACGAGCGCTCACTTGAGGTACCTGCGAACGGAGAAATCGAAGAATCAGAATCGGAAATCGAAGATTGGAGACGTGAGAGACGTGATTCGCAAACTGTGAAGTAACGCTCGCGGTGCAGTACACAAGGATTCTCAGCAACTTGCTAGTCAGTCTAACGCTGCGAAATGTCTTCTCTAAGAAGCCAGTGCTAGCAGTATGACACTGTCACATAGCAACGATTATTTCTTTTGCTATACATTCAGGCATGAGAACAGGTTGAGATGTTTTTGGAGAAAATATTTCAATTCGTGCCGAAGGCACGATTGCAGTGTGCGTAGCACACTGTCCTGCTAGGGGGATCTGGGGGCATGGCCCCCAGGAAATTTGTGAAATTCGGAAGGGCAGATAGGCCATTTCCATGCATTTTGGAAAAATTGTAAGTCCATTCTGTTCTTAGTAAAAGACCAATTTCGTGCCTAACAATTCAAAGTCTTGTTTTATGTGGTGGTTAACTTAAAGCATGCCTTAATTTACATTACATAGATACACGGCGATATTTATCAGTAGTTCTGTTACTTCTGTGTGAAATTTGACATACTTTTCCTGACTTTTTATGACGTTTAAATTAAAAATGGCGTCCATTTTGACAAAAAAGGAGACATTGCCCCCCCTAAACTTTTTATTAGTTTTTTGCATCAATCTAAGAGTGACGAAAACCAAAACCCGAAAATCCGCGAACCCGCAGAAAATTCTCATGCCTGTAAATTTCACAGCTCACAGTTATGGTTAGGCTCTATTCACCTCACCCCCTAAAGTGTACAGCTAGATATCGCTGATATAGTAGGCGAATCTGCTCATGTGAAACCACAGCCACATGCAAGTCCAAGCTCCACGCTCCACGAGAAGGAAAAAGAAATTTCAACGTGACGATCCATCGTGGAATTTTTCAACCAAAAAGGGAACCGTCACAGATGGGAGACGAGGAATAGAAGACGTATACTGGTATAGCAGAGGAAGAGAAGGAGCAAAGGAGAACGAGTAAGACGTGAGATGGGACAGAAAGAAACAATCTGTCGTCAACTGAAATTGTCTAGGGAGTGACAGCGACGAGCGGGTTTCTTCATAATTTAACTAATTCATTTAAATTCTATTTTACAATTCATTGTTTTCATAATTACCACATCAATATTCATTAATTTTTTCATTTACATCGTAGATGGCCTTACTTTGCAGCCCAGTCGGTGCGTCCGGTCGCCTTGCTGAGGCCAGCCGATCGGTTACCGACCGCCGAGCTCTCGCGTGCATTCGATACGTTGTAGGACGGCCGCCAGGGGGGCCTGGTGTCCTTCGCAGAAGGATTAGACGTTCTACTGTTCGACGCGTTCACAGAGTTTCGCTTGTTTGTCTCTTCTGCAAAACACGAAGCAGGGAAATGACGCGATGGTGAACCCAACGACAACTTTGACCCACTTGTGAAATGATATAATATGCGTAGATATATATATTTCTTATTTATTTTTATTTTTTTCTACTCTTTTTGCGTTATTTTCTATGTTACTCGTTGAAAAGATACGCTGCTTTACCTAAGCTGATGTTGTTGACCTTTGGGAAACCCGCTAGATTACCGTTCTCTTGTTTTCCAGCAAACGACAATGGCTGCTTTGCATTAACTCCTGCATGACAAGAAACGTATGTGACTTATGACAATAATCACTCTCTCACAGCAAAACGCATGTATACGTCCAATAAAAAAATTAAAACATTAATCGCAAACATCAAACACAAAACATGCAATATAGTCATAGCCATAAACCCGTAATGTACGACACGATTTAAATATTTGATACAAACAGTACAGTAACTGATACATAGTTTTATATAGAATCTATAATTTAATGACATTACATAATAACTTATGAGAGAAAATAGTAATTAAATAAGTACCCGGTGCATATCGCGTTCGACTCATGTAGTGTTCCTTCGCCGAGATTTGTCGCCCCGTCTGAAAACGTGCTGCCCCCTGCTGGGAGTTCATGTGCGTTAACGTATTTCGATGAGAGATGCTCTTGTTCTTCATCGTCGAACTGAAATCGCAATCGCGCCCGATGTTATGAGTAGCTTTCCAGAGTTAGCTAGAACTCCTAATGTTGCTGATCACTGTCGCTCAACCGATTACTGCCCCTGAGTTACAATAGCAGAATATCATGACTGTGTTATGCAGCTAATGAGCAGCAGGTTAACATTCTTACCCTGAGGTCAACCCGACCTTGACCCAGTAACTTCAAGAATCCATCACCACACAAGAGAATTACATCTTCTGGATAATGCATGTACACTCAACGTCAAACTGGTGTTGCTTGGTCACCTCTTGGGAATGGCTAGCTGTCCAGAAAGGACACTGTGACTGTTTCCCTTGAGTGGCAGTTGGAGTTCCCTGAGCGGCCACTCAAGGGAAACAGTCACAGCGGCGGACAGGGGACAGTTCTGTAGAGGTGGTTCGACTATATGGCTGTCACTCAAGGACAACATCAAAAGTGGGTTTTATGCACGGTTAGCCATTCTAAAAAGGTGACCAGGCAACACCAGTTTGACTTTGATTGGATATGCATTATCCAGGAGATATGGTTCTTTTGTGTGGTGATTGAATTCTTGAAGTGACGGGATCTGTAGTGACAACTATACAGACCCGAGATCTGTAGTGACAACTATATAGACTCAAGATCTGTAGTGACAACTATACAGACCCGAGATCTGTAGTGACAACTATACAGACACAAGATCTGTGGTGACAACTATACAGACCCGAGATCTGTGGTGACAACTATACAGACCCGAGATCTGTGGTGACAACTATACAGACCCGAGATCTGTAGTGACAACTATACAGACACGAGATCTGTAGTGGCAACTATACAGACACGAGATCTGTAGTGGCAACTATACAGACCCCAGATCTGTAGT
>NW_014577932.1:128320-129467 GCF_000485595.1 Priapulus caudatus
TACACGATGCCTTGCTATCGTACGCACGTACACGCGGGTACACGCGTACACGATGCCTTGCTATCGTACGCACGTACACGCGGGCGCGGATTGCCGTTACCTGCTCAGGCGTGCCCAGCACGGTGCAGATCTTGAAGATCTCGTCGATCTCGGACGATCCGGGGAAGAGCGGCCGCAGCGTGTACAGCTCTGCGGCAATGCAGCCCAGCGCCCAGATGTCTATCGCTGAGCTGTACGTCGTAGAGCGCAGCAGCACCTCCGGCGCCCGGTACCTGCAGACAGCAACGAGGCGCGCGCGGCGTCAGTCTAACACTACCAGCAAGCGCGCAGTTTTCCGCCGGGTTAGTTTGTAGAGATTTGAAGTTGACAGCAGTTTTTAAATGTTTAGGTTGCGCAGTTTTTGAGTTTGCACAGTTTCCGCTGGGTTAGCTTGCAGAGTTTGTTAGTTGCACAGTTTTTAAGTTTATAAGTTTTTAAATTGCGCAGTTTCCGCTCGGTTACTTAGCAAAGTTTTTGAGGGAAAGTTGTCGACGCCACAGCAGCAGTGGATAGGTAACGACGAACCAGCTATTGTCGACTCGTTAGTTTCATTAGCCTCATTAGTCTCGTTAGTCTAGTGATCACTCATTACCATCGGGTGGAGACGTAGTCCGTGTATGGCGGCCGAGACCGGATCTCTCGTGCGAGCCCAAAGTCGGCTATCTTGACTAGCTCCGGACCGGAACATAGAAGGTTCTCAGGCTTCATGTCCCGATGGAAAAACCCTGCGGGGGTGTAATGAACGAATAACACATGTGGTGTATATAGCTGTACACACACACGCACACACGCACACACGCACGCACGCACGCACGCACGCACGCACGCACGCACACACGCACGTGGAATCATGCATGCACACACGTGGATGCATGCTATGCATGCATACAAGCATGCACACACGCGCTCGCACACGTGGATGCATGCATGCGCACGCACACACATGGATGCATGCATGCACACATGCATGCACACACGTGGATGCATGCATGCACGCACACACATGGATGCATGCATGCACACATGCGCACGCACACGTGGATGCATGCATGCACGCACACACATGGATGCATGCATGCACACACGTACACGCACACACGTGGATCCA
>NW_014577932.1:130473-131475 GCF_000485595.1 Priapulus caudatus
CGCAATCAATGCGGTCGCATTCCAGCCGTAATGAGAGCGTGTGCGTGCGCTCACGGCTTCCATGCTGCCGTAGTCCGTGTGGTCGCTACAAAATTGATTGAATTTAACAACATTTTGACAAAATTTGATGGAATTTCGACAAAATTCGATAAAGATTTTGACAAAATTCGATGGAAGCCCATGTGGTCCCTGTGTTTGTATTGGGTTCCCGTGGGTGGTTTGAGTGCAGCGGGCCTGCCGATTTGTTAGCAATGATTATATATTGTGTTTTAAGTTTGTATGGTAACTTCTCCAATTAAAAAGCCTCGTGCTTAATACACAAGATGATTATCTGGAGAAGTTACAATACAAACTTAAAACACAATATATAATCATTGGAGAAGTTGCCATACAAAATTAACACACAATATATAATCATTGGAGAGCTACTATGCAAACGTTAAACACAAGATATAATACTAATAGTTGGAGAAGCTACCTTGCAAACTTTAAACACAAGATATAAATTATGTTATCACGTATTTACGTGCTGCAAAAGACTAGCATAAAACTCCTGCTCCGTTGTTTCGCAGTCGCTGAAGAAGCTGAGTCATGCAAACGTCGTCAAGCTAAAGGAGGTGATACGGGAGAACGATCAGCTGTATTTCGTCTTCGAATACATGAAGGAGAATCTGTACCAGCTGATGAAGGATAGGTAGGATGTGTGTGTGTGNTATGATATCGAGGCTAGGCGAGCAGCTAGCTATTAACTAGACGTGCACAGCTATGACACCGCTGCAGCTTTGAGGCTGAATTGTCTGGCGTCTGCGACTCTGCATTTGCCGCGGGAAAAACCGCTCTAATAGCGAGATTTCCCTTTCACAATCTGCCTCGATTGTTAATTAGTTAGCTAGAGAGAGAGAGAGGGAGAGAGAGCTGCGTGAATGCACGCGAAAGCGGGCGGACGCAGGTGTGGTTTAGACTTGATATATAAAGAAAACCATACTGCGTGTGTACGCCCAC